>NC_064810.1:47638085-47666666 GCF_023721935.1 Panthera uncia | reverse complement strand
GAGGGTTGATGGGGGGGTGGGAGGGAGGGCAGGGTGGGTGATGGGTATTGAGGAGGGCACCTTTTGGGATGAGCACTGGGTGTTGTATGGAAACCAATTTGACAGTAAATTTCATATATTAAAAAATAAAAAATAAAAAAATAAAAAAAATAAAAAAAAATTTTTAAAAGAGAGAAAAAAAAATAAAAAAAAAACTATTTAAAAGGTACTGTCATATTTTTTTCTGACATTTTAGGTTTGGTTTAAAAGTGATTAAGCCATATAATTGCTAAATTTTGTAGTTTTTGTTAAATGACGAGCTTTACTTTATGTCTTGATGCATTTTTTTCCTCTTACTTTATTCTATTTTCTTGCAGTCCACCTTATTATTCCAGGTCTCAATGAAACCACCGTAAAGCTTCCTACATCCATAATGCTTGAGATTTCAGATGCAATCAAGGCACAGTTAGGTAAGCAGCAGTGTTGTATATGTGAACTTTGCAGTGACTGACTACTAGTACTGATAATCCTAGGATATCCAAGGAATACAGCAAATGAGCTATGTGGGCATCTTAAAGTAAAAAGTAAGGAAAAGGCATGTGCACCATTGATGGGAATGTTAAATGGTGCAGCTGCTGTGGAACATAGTATGACCATTTCTCAAAAAGTTAAGCATAGAATTACCACATGATCCAGCAATTCCACTTCTGGGTATATAACCAAAAGAATTGGAAAAAAGGTTATCAAGGGGGTATTTGGACATCTACGTTCATACCAGCATTATTCACAATAGCTAAAACATGGAAGCAACCCATGTGTCCATCAACAAATGAATGGATATGCACAGTGATGTTTATAGCACCGTTATCTACAATAGCCAAGTTATGGAAACAGTCCAAGTGTCCATCGACCGGTGAATGGATAAAGAAGGTGTAATGATACAGAATTTCACTATTTAAGATGGAAAAAGTTCTGGAGATGGATGGTGGTGATGGTTGCACACATTGTGAATGTATTTGATATTACTGAAGTATACACTTAAAATGGTTGATATACTGCATCTTATGTATATTTTACCACGAGAAAAAAATTTGGAAAAAATATAGTAAGGGACAGAGAGATTAGAGTGTTGCAAGTATTTATGCAAATCACTTTTGTAGGTAAATAGTTATTATAAATTATATGAAATGTATTTATATTTAAAGTGAACATTTATCAAATTATCCAAAATACATTTATTTAGGTAAAATTTTCAAATAGAGTGATTGTTAAAAAATTATTGTACTATACCGTCAAGGGGCCATGAGATGTTTTCAGTGAGAACTGCTGTAGGGGTCAGGTATGTTATAATTATTATTTACTTGAGATCGATACTGCCTCCTACTTCTATAAATAACTTGATATAATTTCAGTGTTTTAAAAACATGAAAAATAACACTTTGGAGGGGGAGAAAACAGCAAAACCCTTTAAAAGGAGCCCAGGAAATAATTAATTGTGGTGTTCAGTGGAGTAAATTAGTTGCTGCATTTTAGAATCAAATTAGTCAGGATTGTCTCTATAGCACAGTATCTCAAATGTGATGGAGCATCAGAAGTCCCGAAGGGCTTGTGAACACAGACTGCTGGACCCACCATCAGAGTTACTGTTTCAGTAGCTAGGGGGTAGGACCTGAGAGTTTGCCTTTCTAACTAGCACCCAGGAGATACTGAAGCCACTTGTTCGGGAACCACACTTTGAGAACCATCCCTCTACGGTCTCCAGAGAATGACTTGGGCTATTGGTAAATATGGAAGGAGAGGGCATGATGTAGTAGAAATTGAACAAAACTAAAAAAGGTGAATATTTTCTCTGAATTATGCACTAGCAAAGAAGTTTAGCACTTACTATATAGGTAAGTTACACAGGTCCTGCCCACGACAGGACCTCAGACTTAATTTCTCCTGACCTTTGCTTGTTTGATGCTAGGCAATCAGATTGGAACAGTTTTAAAAAGTGAACTCTTAAATTCTCCTGTTAATTTGAGAATTGACTGAAAGAAGGGAAAACAAAGCCTTAAGTAAGTAGTAGAGCACTTAACTGGTAGACTGAACAGTCCCACAAATTTTAGAAAAGTTTTCAGAACTTACATATCACCATTGTATTAAGATGTGAAAATATTTTCCAATCTTTGTGATTTTGTGCATCCTTATATTTTTATTATGACATATTCATACCTTTTGGTCCTAGAGTGAGTTACCTCCAAGAATGTAGACAAGTGACTTTAGACAAAATTTCCTTAATTTGTTCCTCAGACTCGATCACTTCTCTTTTAGCTGTCAAACTCTGTGACTAAACTCTGCATCATCTAAATGCCATGTTAAGAGCCAGGAACCTTCCAAATTGAATTTCCGCAGTGAACCTATATTTGGAATCCAGTGTTCAGTACTCTTAAACTTACCTGTTCTTGGCCTGGAGCCTATATGCCTTGTCCTGGTCCTGTTTGGGAGTCTTGTTGGGGAGGAGTTAAAAAAGGAACTGGCCAATCTCTTACTGATGTGGTTCCTAATCCATCCAGCAAAACCACAAAACACAGAATTTGTGAAGGAGGCTGAAAATGAGCAGTTTTTTCCCCAGAACACTGCTGTCCATTTTGAAGTAGATGATGTTTTTTGTTCCTTAGTCTTGTGTGATCTTTCCTAAATTTTTTGGTTTTTGTGAATTTCTACATGCTGCCTTAATACCAATTCAGTCTTTTTGTTTTCTTTAGAGAATTACACAGTGGATATGTTTTGTTTTGTTTCTGCTTTTATTTTTCTGATATGATCTACTAAATCTTCAGGATTAAGTGTGATTTAAATAAAGAAAAATTGTATGCAAACAGTAAATATAATTTTTGACTTTTCTGGCAAAACACCAGCTTAAATTGAATACATGACAAGTTTCTTGTGCATTGAAAAGTTTGGCAGCTAGTATATTTGAAAATGTCCACTAAATCCATCAAATGTACCGTCTTAAAAGACTACATTTAAAAATTACATTTTAAGGTTACCGCATTTAATGAGAAGAGATATTGCTTAAATAGTGCTTTATACTACCAAGGGAGAAATAAAGTTGCCTGAAGTTATTTAACACCGCAGTTCAGAAATGTACTATTTTCTTGAGGGGGTAAATCCTAAAAATAATATCCTCATTCCAACAGGGCCCATCATGGGACATCAAGAAATTAATAGCTTTTGTTCTAAGAACACATGGTGTGAGTAATGAAAGAAATAAACAAGAAAGCTAGTATTACACACACCCCTCCCAGGGGCATATAAAGGGTTTGCCAAAGCCAAGACTTACCCTGCCAAAAATGAAAGGAAACAACTGTGTTGAAAAAAGGTAGAGAAGAATCAGAGAGGAAAGGGAATTTCCTGGGTTTCAGGCCATGTTCTTGTGGCATTTTACTGTGTTCTTGCCAAGACTATGGTTGTACATAATGTAGGTGAATGCCCATGGCTTGATAAGAGACATAAAGGCTCTTTCATTCAAAAATCTCTATCTACCAATTTCTCTGATGTCTGAAATGGCATTTTTAGAAACATACTATGCCTTTATAAGGTATTAGTGATGTGAGAAGAATACAAATGTCTCTTGAGGGTAGTTTACCTTTTTTTTTTTCCCCACTAACAGCCTAATTTTAGGTTAATGTGATTGCCAGCTGAGGGCATGTTTTTAATACAGGGAGCTAAAGCAAGGTAATCCAGAGCATTGTTTGAAATAAGATCTATAGGTTAAAATAAATAGATAAATAGTCCTAGTCAGCCAAGGAAACCACCATAGGCTATTACCCAGGAAGGAGGAAGGCTACCACCATAGGAAGGAAACCACCATAGGGTATTACCCAGGAAGGATTCGCAAAGGTGTCTTAAAGGAGAAGAGGACACTGAAAAGAAAAAAAAAAAAAAAAAAAAAAAAAAAAAAAGGATTAAAAACCCTTTATCTCACATAAAAAACAAAAAACAAAAAACAAAAAAAAAAACCTTACATGGTAAACCTTGAAAGTAACAGGTTTCATAAAAAACAGAGTTCATAAAAATCTGGAATCTGAATGTTTTTTCCTGTGCTAACAATCACAGTGGTTCAAAACAAAAGCTGTCACAGCAACAGAAGAAAATGTTAAGTTCAGAAATTTTAAAAATGGAGTTTATTATAAATTTCTACTGGATCTGCTTTTTAAATTATTTCATAGAGTCCCTCTCTTTATGCCCTGCTAAATTAACTTGAACAATGGTATTTAACATTTCTTTTGTACAGAAATGCTGTGCAACTTTATGTGTACATGAATCCAAAACACACACTTGATTGTTAGATGTGGCAAATATGGAAGCACTTGTGATCTCTATTTTTAGCACTTTAAATCATTCCTGAAAACAATCAGCTGTCTGTAAAAATTTGTTGTAGACCTCCATAATACAGATTGAAACTGATTTGTTTCTATTATCATTGTGAAAGGGATGACTTTACAATTGTCTTGAAGTCCTTCAGAATAAATAATTTGTTGCCCATGTTAACTGTTAAGAAAATGGTCTTTACAACAGTGATGTGAACTACAGAAGGAAGTTTTTAAAACTTTGATCCTCAAAGAACTTTGAGAGAATCATTTAGATCAATAGTTCTCAGCAGAGGGCACCTTTGTCCCCAAGGAGATAAGTGGCAATATCTGGAGACGTTTTTGTTTTTCACAATTGTGGAAATGCTAATGAAATCCGGTGGGTAAAGACCAGAGATGCTGCCAGACATTCTATACCACACAGTAACCACCCCCTGCCCCACTTCCACCACCGCGAACCAACAAAAAATTATCCAGCCCAAAATGTCACTAAAGCCAAAGTTGAGAAACCCAAGAAGTTCTGTATAGTCTTAGGACTCTAAAAAAAATTGAAAAATTAAAAAAAAAAAAAAGAAAAAAATTCCATCTGATTATAATCATTCCAAGGTTACATGATTAGGGTATCTCAAGGATGAATTAATTAATTCATGCCACTAGACTTTCAAAATACTACAAATAAGTCATTGATTCAGGGTGCTACATAGCTGAATCAAGTTAATCCTAAATGTATTTTTAAAATAAGAAATATCTTAATCATTGGGAATCCCTGGTGTAAGAATGTATTTTCTTTAAAAAAGAATACTTAAATTTTAGAAGAAAGTTTCCATAGTTTTCTGAAGAGGTTAAAAACATGAGGGAAAAATTATTTTATTGTTGATGCTAAGCTCCCACAGAGACCAAAAGATCAGTGTTAATATGTGGCTCAAATAAATAGCTGTTATTTTTTGCCACAAATATTATTAAATATCTTAGTTTCCTATGTGTTTTATTTGTTTTTCTCAAATTTTGGTGTCATAACCTATTGTTTTATTACTATGTATAATAGAAGAAAATTTCTATGTATTCTTTTTTTTTTAAATTAGGAGTACTTGCATATAAAATTCTAGGGAGTATTTGCAATACAACCTATGCTTTCCAGAAACTCCTATTTATGAATCAGTATGACTTGAGAATTATCTCAAGTATTGGATTGTTATTTTTTTCTTCATTCCAATGCCAATTTAAATCTTAAAGAATTACCTAGAGTTAAGGAGATGGAATTCTGAAAAATTCCTGGTTGAAATGCCCAATAACTTTGTTGACTGCCTGGGGGGAAGAATTAAGAGCAAAATAGATTTCTTGAAATAATAGGTTACTTGATTATGTTTTCATGAATTATATTTGGACACTGTGTTATGAGGAAGTGAGGTGAATTGTTTGTTCTCTGACTTTATAGCTAAGAATGAAACGTTGGCATTACCTGCTGAATCTAAAACACCAGAAGTAGAAAAAATCCCAGCACGGCCCATAACAGGTAATGCGGTCCCTATGTTGTTAATTTTGAAAGAATAAATATTTTTTGAAATGATAAATGATTGACAAGTTTACACCTTTTTTCAGTGAGGGGCCATTAGGAAATTAATCTTCATCATAAGCACAAACAAAGAGATTGTAGGTCCTTAATTTAACATCTGGAAAACCAACTGATGCAGAAGGAACTATTGAATCTTATGACCCATATGTAATATGGAAGATATATTTCTCACTCGCAATTAAAATTGTCACCTCAACATTCTAAAATATTTTTATACTAAAATGTAATACTGTGGTTTTGGTGCTTTCCTTTTATATGAAGACATGAGTTCATTTTTCATTTCTTCACTTTTGCAAGTGGTCAGTTTAGCAAAATGCCATTATCCCTCCAAAATCTGTACCTTGATATCTATGAAGGCAGCCTGGAATCACTTAATCTATAGAAGATTATGAAAGATTAACAATCCAAATATAAAGAAAATATATAATAGTTCAGTAACAATCCTTTCAAGAATAAATGTGGATACATTTTCCCCATAGTTGATCAGCCGTTACTAACAAACATTCAAGCATTTCTTCTCTAATGAACTGCCCAAGTCCAGCCCACTGGGGACATGTTATTCTCTGAACCACAGAGTTTTTGCCAGAGCAATACCACTTTATCCAAGTCCCAGTGAAACAAACATTTGCCCAGAATTTCCCCAAATCCACACTTAGCAAAATATCTCCAATCTAAAGTGAATTTTTTCATCTGTAAAATTACCATAAATTGAAATATCCGTGACATTTACCTTGTACTAAAGTCTTGGATTCATAACTGGTCCAGAAAAGATAAATATTGGTAGGGAAATAAAATAACGTGATTTCAAGAAACCTATTCAAGTAGGAATATTTCTTCCAGAGTAAGAAGTATATGCTTCGACCTACATGGGAAATGGACCTTCCATTCCCCATCTTCACAGGTGTGGGTCAAAGGTAGAAGCTATTTAAGATGCTGGAATAATCTATTCAAATAAAATTCCTGAGTAACTTTTCTAATTTCAATATGATTTGTCAATACCAAGAAAAGCATAGCCATGACTCAGTGGATGACTCCAAGTCCTTTTCTGCCCCAAAGATTGTATTAATTTTTCCCAGTTATACTTTATTGTCTTAGCACAGTATCTGATGGGAGAGTCTACGAATTTTAGTTCTCTGCCAAACCGTATTCACAGTTTTCCACTTCAGAAACACTTAGGCAAACACCATACCTCATTATTAAGTATTGTGTTTATTTTGTGTCTTTATCCTGCAGAATTCTGGGGTCATGTAGCTCACAGTTCATTCCAAATCCCGGTGATCCTGGTTCTTATTTACCTGAGCTCATCTTTGCCTTTGATTTAGCATTTGGAACAACCTTGTGGTTGAGCTTTTGAATCCTTAACATAATTTCAACCCCGTTCCAAGTTTTGCATGTTGACTGCAGTTTGGAAGAGAGAAATATTTAATGTAATAGTTTAAAATAAACCTTTTTGCCTTAGGTCATTCTTTTATTTGCCCATTTATTAATTCATTTAATAGATATTTGCCCCATGCTTACTTACTCCAGACGTTGTGCTAAGCCCTGGAAATAATGAGAAGGAAAAAAGCAGGCAAATAAAAGAATATGATTAGTAAGTACTTTCATGGTGGTCAGTTCACTGTGCTTTTTGGAACATATCGAAAGTGCACCAAACTTAGCAAGGAAGAAGGGTTGGGAGAAGTGTCAGCTCAGGTGCCTGGGGCAAGCCAGAGAGTCCTTCATGGACTTGAAAAGGATTGGTATATATATGAGTCCGTTACTAATTCTAACTGGACACCAAAATGCCTTATGATCTTTGGTTGCTTCATTTTATCTTAATTTACAAGTTGTTTTTTTTACCTTCCAGTGACTCCTGAGTCAGTGCCAAGAACCACGAAACCTACTGTGTCTAGTGCATTAGACTTTTCAGAAAAAACACTGGGTAATTCTAAGAACTTTTTTTTCTTTAATAATTCCCAACACTCATAGAAACAAAAAGAAACTCCAATGCCTTCATTCCCACCTCCTTGATTTCCCCTGCTCTCTTACTAGCAGTAGTGAACCTTCCTATTTCTTGGACTAATTCCATTAGAAAGTTAACAACGTGTTTGATTTTGGTGACTCATATTTTAGGCAGCTCTAGATTCTAGATGCTGACTACACACACTTTTTACCAGTCTTTTGGGATGTATAGGAAAAAAAAAAAAAAACAACAGAATGCCAGTCTTTTAACCCACAAATCTTGCAGGGGTAGGGGAAACCTGGAAGTCTTCACTGTGTCTGTGCTTTCTGTTTCAATAGGCTTCCCGAGTCTTATGTGCATGACACTTCAGGAGAATCCCCAGAAGTGTCATGACTTTTAATAAGAACTTCATGTCATGCAAGTTAGCAGGTGCTCAGTCCAAGAGAATCTAACTTGCTTTGTCCTTTTCTGCTGAAGAAAAGGAGCAGCATGTGATTTCTTGTGTACGTGTGATGTTGATCTTCCATGTCACACCACACCCTTTGAACCTTTACCTTCACATTTTAACAGCTACGCGAAGCTTTTCCTGGAGGCACCAGCTTTTCCCGTGAAAGGCATCAGCTGCCCGGTGCACCCCGTGTAATGAGCATGCTTCACATGATGATGTGTTAACCACAGTGTCAAATCCTGACTCAGGGAGTTGCTGACTCAATTCTTCTTTATTTTAGTTCTCAGCGAAAGGACCCCGGAAACACTGCAAACTGTTCTAATACCTAGGTTTGAATTGTCACTGAGCACTCTAGGTAAAAATTATTAAACATTACAGCTTGTTATTACCTTGGAAATTTAATGCATGCTTTAAAGAAATCCTTAGGCTAATTCATTCAAATTGATCTCCTCATAGGAAAGAAGGGACAAATGCTTTATAGAACCGTAAGCTCCCCAACGTCAAGCCCTTAAATGTTAGAAAACATTTTATAATTTAGGATCCTGAAGAGTCTTTATGACAAATCCTTTCGCGGTTTTTCTTTTTGGCGGTCATATTTTGATATTATATGTGATTCTTCTTACTCAAAATCACTGTGTCACTGAATAAATTATTTTCTATACTTTTTCTAAATATCTTTTTACTCCATTGTTTATCCTGGCCGAGAAGATAAATTTATGGTCTTTTTTGTAGACTGTTTCTTAGAATTTATTTATGAGTGCAATATCAAAAATTGTTGGAGGAGGAGGTTAAATATAAAGCCATGTAGTTACTGAGATTCTATCCTTAAAAGCCATTAGATGGACATTTTTTAGTTCAGATGTGTTTAGTGCTTGATTTGAGTTAAAATGAAATATATCTAAGGGCACACAAACACATAATTAAAGAAATTAGGAAAGTCATTTAGTAAAAGTGAAATGGAGAACCAAAATTCTTCAAATGTAGCAGCTTGATTATAAAGAATAGAACAAGAAGCTTGATTATAGTAGCCAGCACTGAAATCACAAGAATAAGAAATACGACTAACAACAATTTACTTGACGTGAATAATTTTCCTTTTTGTGTCTTTTTTTGTTGTTTTTGCAAGCTTGAGATTTTGAAAAATCTTTTCTCTGTTCCTTGTACCTCACTCAGGTTGTAACATGTCTTATATGTTTCGTTGCAGCTCCGAAAAGCCTTCCAGAATTTCCTCAGGCAAAAACACCCTTCCCTTTTGAGAAACCTGGGGGCACCTTGGGTAATAACAGCACCTTAAACCTGGTGTTAAGATGTGGGTGCAGATTGCTTAATTGTGTAGGCCACGTTTACTGGATCCTATGTCAGCAAACTTCAATGTACTGATGAATTTGGGTAACTCAACCAAACAAGGGATTGATTTAAAAACAAAAAACCCTTATTTGATGACAGTTTCTACAACTTCAGTAACAGTCATCATTGTGTTAATTCTATATAGATTTAGGTTTTGTCCTCAAAAATGTTGAAAGTATGACACCAAATTCTGGCCTCTTTCTGATCACTAAATGCTCTCTGGATGGATGCATAATGATTTCCCAACTTTTGATTGAAATAGTGTGTGCTTTTAATTGCAAGCTTCTGGTAGTCACGTAACCATACCGGCAACCTATTTGTATCCTTTTCTCCTCTCAAAAAATAATCTTCAGCGACTTCCATTTCTTTTTGCTGTAGCTTCCATTGAAAAGCCATGGATTGTGCCTACAAGTAAAATATATGAAGATTCCAAACCTCTCCCACCTCAAACTGGTAATTTTTTTCTTTTTTCTTTTTAAAAATCAATTGGAACAACAGTATTGAATAACTTCTCTTATTTTTATTTTTATAGGTTCCTTAGTTGATTATCAAAATACTTGTAGTAAATGGTAAAGCTATAATGCGTTCTTGATACTTGGAGGAATGTCGTGTTTTTCTAAATGCTAAAGTAAAACAGCTTTGTGTTTGTTTTAAAACTCTGTTTTAACGTCTGGATATATAATTAGAAGGGTGGCTAGAAGGTGAACTGTGAATTGGCACATGGATTTTCAAGAGACCTCTGTAGTGACATTGAGAACAGTAACAAAAATAAGTATCTTGGGTCTGATGTGTATCAGCTTAATGTTTCCCTTGCAGGTGGATATTTGTTTTTTGATTTTTTTTTCCAACAAAAATATTCAGTAAATAGTAGAGAGCTCACTATGTGCAGGGCATTGCTAAGTCCTAAAATCTGTTAAGAATATTGTGATAAAGAGGAAAGACCACAGATCTTGGCATTAAAAATGGACCTTGATTCCTGTTCCGGCTTTCTCATTAACAGTATACTTTAGCTCTTTTTTCTACTTTCCTGGGTCTTAGTTTGTTCTTTTATAAATTGTGGCAATTGGCTTTTTCTCCTGAGAATTCTTTGTCCCACCACTAAGACTGATGAGGGAGACAGCTTCCCTTTAAAAAAAAACAAAGCAATAACAGATTTTCTTAATTAAAAAGTTATTTCCTATACATCTTGTCTTTGCTAGGGGTCTAGCAACTAAAGAGAATAGTCAGCATGTGAGAATTATACTAAAACCTCATAAACCACTTGGTATGATTACATCCATGATTTTTGTTTTACTTGTTTGTATTTAATTGTTGTGCACCTTCTAGTTGTGATGCTTTGAGTACGTATAATATAGTATGTAATGTAGTTGAAGTTCATGTAATGAAGTTAAGTACACTGACATTTTGTGGCATTTTCCAGAAAGGATTCCAGCAGAGGACTGGTTTGAGAAAGGAGGAGAATGAGCCTTCAGAGGCATAGATGTTAGCTAAATTATTCCTTCTCTGGTACATGTAATGGGCTCAGATCTCAGCAAAAGATAAAAGGATGGCATCACATGAAGTAAGCATGTCTATTATAGTCTCCCCTAGTTTTCTCCAGTGGGAAAACACTTGAAAGTTGGTGATGGTTGTCAACCATCCAGAGAAGTCTCAAATTGGGTCTTACCCAGGCTTCGTTCCCCCAGAGTCACTGACCCTGAAACTGTAATGCAATTACTTAATGTGGGTGCAAAAATATCCTTAGCATTCCAGGTCACCTGAGTCTAAAATCTGGGTCCGGGGTAGAGTTTCATATGGAGCCATTCCACAGGCCCAGCTGCACTGTGGCTATGGAGCAACAACCAGTCTGTGGACCTGTGTGATGGTTTATCTCCTGCACTGTGGCATGCCTGGCCTGGCTCCCATGTCCTTCATGAGGATTATGGCTCTCAAACCAAACTAGGGCCCACGGGACTAAATAAAGGCTTAGGCCCCTTTCATCTCTTAGCTTGGGTTATTTACCTTGGGGGCATAGGGCAACCTACGTTTCCATTGAGCAGCCTGTAGTTTTTTTGTGTCTATGATTATCCGAGAATGAACTGACCAGAGTCTCAAGGAAACCGCTTATGGAATTTTAACGGCAAGGACATGAAATATATATAAATCCTGAACTGAACTAAGCTTTGGGGAGGGAGGAGAATATGTTGGGAAGGGAGGATTGTAGGGTTACAAAGAGAGATGAAATTAAAGATCCTAGTGAAGGAAAGGTTCCTTTTGCCTTTAATTCCAGAAAGGAATATTCTGGCCTTGCTCTGATGGAGTATGAATAGTGGCTAATGCAGCAGGAAGTGCTTGCATTATTCCGTTACCTCACTGCTGCCAGAGCAACCTTAAGCTGCCAGAGAACTTCCAACTTTGACTGCCAACCCCCTCTGGATGAAGTGTGGGGCTTGTCATGGCTATAACAGTTCAGTAGGTAATGATCTCAGGCATGAGCATTGGCCCTAGAAATTTGCAAGCCTTCCCTCACAACACTTAAATTTTATATTTCTGCTACTTAGTATGCTCCTTGGAACAGCAGCATTGGCATCACCAGGGAAGTTGTTAAAAAGGCATAATCTTGGGCTCTACTCCAAATCTACTGAATCAGGATCTGCTTTTTAAACAAGGTCTCCAGGGAATTCGTATGAATGTAGAGTTTGAGAAGCACTACCTTATCACTAACCTCTAATATTTTACACATGTAGGTAAGAATCATCAAATGTAGTCAGTTGTAGGATGGGAGGCCTCAAGTCAATATAAGATTGGTTTCTCAAAGTGGGTGATTATGTCTTGTTTCTACTAATGTTTCTATCTCTTATGTAAGTGTTCTGTGTGGCATCTTCCTAACATGTTAAAATTTATCCTATATATTGTGACTTAAAGAGTTGATATATTCATGCTATCCTTTCATTCATTTAAGACTTTCCTGTTTCTTGTGATTAATTTTGTGTGAATTTATACATGTACTAAGTTTCTATTTCCTATTTAGTTTCAATGTATAGGATTATTTTACTTTCCAGTCATTCACTGTGGTTTCCTAATGGAATTGTTTTAGAAAGTCAGAAGAGAGAGGGGTAGAGATAGTAGTGGAATGCTTGTCCATAATACCATTTGTCCCATTTTTAGTTATTATATCTTTTGAAGAAATGATACATTTTAGCTGGGGTTAATGATATTATTAACACTTTTTGTTAATAATGAACACATTTTGTTTTCTTTGGGGTATAGTGTGTCTGTATTTGCTATATGAACTCCCTTCAGCCAAAGACCACTAGGACCACACCTGTATTTGAACAAAGTTAAAGCTATTGCTCATTCTAACAATGGAGAATGCAGAGCATGAGGAACTGTGGGGTCCTTGGTAAGAGGGTACTAGAAAGGACTCACTGTAGGACTTGGTCTTGTTTTAGGTGATTCTGGGGAGGGTCCAAGGAAGCAATGCCTGGATTGGCTGCTGCCAGAAAACGGGAGTAATTCCATAACCAAGTATCTTAATCCTTAACTTGAAGGCAAGAAGAACAGTGAAGTTGTGATTGGTAAATCCATATTAGTCAGAAAGTGGGGATAGTAATTTTTGTTTTGCACACAACCAAACAGTGGTCTTGTTTTTGTCTTGATCTGTGTCGGTCACCAAGCGGTCTTGTCTGATATCAGTGTTAACTTCAAATTGTTGATGTTGAGCAGGAGAGTGCCACAGCCCAATTGTGGGTGCCAGGCCAACTCCTGGGTGCCAGAGGCTGCTTTTCTCTTTAACAACCATTAAGTGTGACTTACCAGTACCTTTTGTAGAATTCATTTTGCTTCAACATTTACTAGATTTGTTTTCCATATTTACTTCATGTTTTGTATCAAATGATCACAACGCATGCTCTCAAAAAGCTGTCTGTATTACTTTGGGATATAAAAAAGCTGTATGAAAATTCTAATTTGCATGCTGATTATTTAAATCCCTAGGTCAATTCAATAGATTATGAAAGAGTGAAATAGGGTATTTGGAACTTGGAATATTGTGGAAAATCTGAGAAGTGTAATGATCAAACATGTTCTTCCCCACTTTTAGCCTATTTGCTCCAACCTTAGTATGGCATTTTTTGATCTCATCATTTAGAATTGTATTTTGTATTCAACCTTCTCTAAAGTATGTTGAAGTAGGATTGATTGATGTCTTTATTCCCTTGGCAAACCTAAGTTTTCTTAAAGTTTAGAAAAGAGAGGATTAAAATCTACTCTATAATTATACATCAGAATGTATACTCTTTAAAATAAATTCTATATTAAAAGAAAGTTGGCCACCTTTTAAAAATATGTAAGTGCTTGTAACAAAAACTCAGGAAAGAAAATTTTTCTGATGACATGATAGAATTGGTCTTAGGTTCTATTGAAAAGTGGCCAGTTGACTATGATTTCTGTGTACTATAGAATGAGTTCTAGAAGAGTAGTCTACCTTCCAGTCCCCCAAAGAATTGTGCATTTGTGTGTATGTGCACGCATTTGTTGAATTGCTTCTTCATTGGTATAATTTTGTATTTGCACAGCAATTTCCTATTAAGAGATTGAAAGGTTGTATATATACCATCCTATTGATCCTCCAGAAGTCCCTGGAAATAGAGTTACCATTTTCTTTTAAAGCAACAAGTGAGAGGCTTGCCCTGAATGAGTAGAGGAGCAAAAACTAGATCCTCATTGATTTCTTAACTAAGCTTCTAACAACCACACCAAGTTAAGAGTGAAATAATGTTATACAGTTTACTTCGAAATTTTTTCTTGAATAGCTTACCAACAGAGCAAATGATGCTAGGACCAGGTGCCTTCTAGATTTTTAAGCAACATTAAGTGGTCTGTGAGTAAGACTGGCCACTTTCTGACATTCATTCTTCTTGTGAATGTGATCACTGATCTGTGACCTATGCAGTGACACAGCTGGGTTAATAACCAACTCAACTACGTAGTAGTTATGTGGCTGTAGACAAGTGATTTAACCTCTGAGAGTCTCAATTTTCTCACCTATAAAATGGAAATAAAATTTTTTTCATTGAGTGTTAGGTCTTGGAAATAATGCGTTTAAAAAAATAGTGTAAGTCACTAAATCAAATCTAATTCGCAGTACTTGAGAGGTACTCTGTCATCCTTTCCTTGATACAGTGGACTCTTGAATTGAATGCATCCCCTTCCTACCACACTGCCCATTCCAAACCTCCTGAATTGCTGCAGATACTCAATAATAATAATACAATAACATGACTGAAAAAAAGGAAGAAGGAAGAGAGACAATAAAAAGACTCTAACTTGCATATAAGCTTAACAAAAGATTGTTGGATCTTCATTTCACTTGTTTAAACATTTTTTAAAAAGAATGTATAGGATATATGCATTGTTATTTAAAGAGGCATTGCCCCCATGGAATGGTCTGACATCTTATTAACTCTGGGCAAGGATGTATAACACAGCCACGCTGTTGAGTTAGAGTAGCAACCTGAATCTTTCTATAAACTGGGCCCTGAGACCCTTCCTAGGTTCAAGGAGTAAAATGATGTGTGACCAACTTGCTCTGTTTTCCATGGGCATCAGAGGTGGGAGAGGCAGCATAAATGCTGTGTGTACCATCCCACAGCTCAGGCACGTGCATCATTTCTCAAGCCCTTATGTCATTGAAAGGGTAAGATGGAAATCATCTTTTGGTTTCTGGCTTCATAGTGTCATCAGTGCTAAGCCTCCTTAACTTGATCATCCACTTAAAAAGACCATCAGTTAGTACCAGGAAAGAACTTTTTTTTTTATTTTTTAAGTTTATTTATTTTGAGAGAGAGAGCATGAACAGGGGAGGGGCAGAGAGAGAGGGAGAGAGATGATCCTAAGCAGGCTCCATGCTGTCAGCCCAGAACCTGACTCAGGGCTCAAACTCACAAACTGTGAATTCATGACCTGAGCCAAAACCAAGAGTCAAATGCTTAACCGACTGAGCCACCCAGGTGCTCCAGAAAATATTTTTTTTTGTTTACTTACTTTTAAAACAAAGTTTTTTTTTTAAGGTTTATTCATTTTTCAGAGACAGCATGAGTGGGGGAGGGGCAAAGAGAGAGGGTGAGAGTAAGACAGGCACCCCAGGCAGGCTCCACACTGTCAATCAGTGCAGAGCCTAATGTGGGGCTTAAACTCATGAACCGTGAGATCATGATCTGAGCCAAAGTTGGACGCTTAACCAACTAAGCCACCCAGGTGCCTGTAATACCAGGAAAGATTTAAAGTTTGTTTGTTTTATTTTCAGAGAGAGAGAGAGAATGAGAACATGCACACCCAAGCAAGCAGGGGAGGGACAGAGAGAGAGGGAGAGAATCCCAAGCAGGCTCTGTGCTGTCAGCACAAAGCCTAATGTGGGGCTCGAACCCAGGAATGGTGAGATCATGACCTGAGCAGAAACCAAGAGTCGGTTGCTTAACCGACTGGGCCACCCAGGTGCCCTAGTACCAGGAAAGATTTCAAGCTCAATTCAGACAAAGATAATGGTTTCTTTATACAACCCAAGATGATCTGACATGTTCATTTTCATTTTTAGAAAACTCTCCTGACTGTTCTTTCCTCAGTGTACCCAGACTAACTGATTTTTCCCTCCAAATGTACTGTGACTTACTATTAAGACAACTCATCTTCTGGCATAATTCCTTCCCCTTGAACAACAAACAGTTATCCTTAGAAGCTCTCCCTTGACAACAGAGTCAGAACTGAGAATGATCAGCCTCAGTCTTTTCATTAGAATCTACTTTGAGAGCTGCCTTTAGGAGTTCATCACTTACTATTTTCAGTACTTTGTAGAACTTCAGGAAATTACTATATGCACTTAAGATCTATAAATCATTTAAAGACCTGAACGCTGAATGATCACACATGGGGAGTGGTATACTGGTTGGAAAATTGTGGTTTGCTCAGAGTGGTTGAAAAGAGATTGAACTCTATCTACATTTGGACCTTACTGCCTCCCTGTGAGTTGTTGATGATTACAGATCTGGCCCACCCAACTGGATTAAGCCCTAGAGAGGAGAAAAAAGTGGAGATGAGTGGTAGTGTTGATGCTTACAGAGCAGGAAAATAGGATTCACGTGTAGCAGATGGTTTACAGATTCACTGTGGCCTCTTAGAGATTTACAGCCTCAGCCTTTGGTTTTGCTTCATGAGCGTTTTCTTGTATGCACTATTTTCACAAATTTCAAGTCCAAACAGAAAGATACTTTATTTTTCCATCAACTAAGGAAAGCACGATGTATTTATTTAAATGGTACTGAGAACTGTGTGTGTGGTGTTCATAAATGCTTTTCTCATCCCGCTATTTATTGATAGTCCTATTGTATCTTCCCGTTGCTTCTTCATATGTTTTTAGGATTCTATTTCCATGGCAGGGTATGGCCACATAAGCATATGGCAGGTAATTAATTGTGTAGTAGAGGAAGAGATCTGTGTGCACAAGTATGTGTATCATAAAATAATTAAAGGGGCCTATTCATTTATTTTCATTTGTCCTTACTAAGAGCATGAACCACTCAGCTGTCAAACTGTTATTTGTTCATTGTAATGGCCATCTTGCAGGTTAACTCTATTCTACTAATTAATAGAATAATTATTCCTATTAATTTTATTGAGTCTCCACCATGTACCAGGCTCTGGGGTAAAATAAACTTTGGAGTGCGTCATGAACATGACTGACTCAATTTCTGTCCTAATGACGCCTTTCACCTAAGAATTTGATGAAAAAGGAAAGTCTTTCACATAGGTACTAACATTCATGGAATTTGAATGGAATAAATTGATAAGTTCTTAATAAGCGGAAATGCTTTATCTGTGTGCTATCACATTTCCAGAGCAATATCAGAGCATTTTTATGATGGGATTTACATCTGATTAGTTTTTTAAAATCATTTTTAAAAAATGTACAACTGGGGCACCTAGGTGGCTCAATTGGTTAAGCGTCCGACTTTGGCTCAGGTTACAGTCTCATTGCTTGTGAGTTTAAGCCCAATATTGGGCTCTCCACTGTCAGCACAGAGTCCACTTGGGATCCTCTGTCTCCCTCTCTCTGCCCTTCCCCCACTAGCACTCTCTTTCTTTCTCTCTCAAAAATAAACATCTAAAAAAATAAAACATGTAACCAACAAAACATAATTTAACAATGTGGTTTTAGGAAGTTGTGAGCAAATGAGCAAATGTTAGTATGGCTTATTTCATAATAATTTTTCTGAGAAATATAAAAGTGAAATTGAGTTATCATGATAAGTCATTACTGCTACTTGAAAGAAAATAATTGCTTTTTCTAACCTTCGAATTGAACTACCTATTTTACTTGTATTGGATTGGTTCTGCAACTTTTGGTCCCATTTATGTTCTGTGAATGCGAGACTAGAGATGATGCTTAATGTCAAACAGGAGCATTTCCTCCACATTAGTGATAGAAAATATTTGCCTCTAAACAGTAATGCATGATAGCATGTGGAGAGTCTAAGAAACAGGAATTTGCTCTTCACTCTTAGCTATCTATCACTCTTATAGCTGAAGTAGCCTTTTAAAAGCCAAGAGGCCTAATCATTTGACACATTTTACTCTGGTATAGAAACACATATACAAGAATTTCGTAAAGAAATCAAGAGCTTTTTTTTTTAAATTTATTATTTTTTTAATGTTTATTTATTTTTGAGAGAGAGAGAGTGAGTGGGGAGGGGCAGAGAAAGAGAGGGAGACAGAGAATCTGAAGCAGGTTCCAAGCTCTGAGATGTCAGCACAGAGCCCAACGCAGGGCTTGAACCCATGAACAGTGAGATCATGACCTGAGCTGAAGTCAGATGCTTAAACTACTGAGCCACCCACGTGCCCCATTTTTGTTTTTTGTTTGTTTGTTTTTGTTTTTGTTTTGAGAGAGAGAAAGCATGCATGAGCAAGTAGAGGGGCAGAGAGAGAGAGAATCCCAAGCAGGCTCCACTGCTGTCATTGCAGAGCCTGATGCTGGGTTTGGTCTCACAAACTGTGAGATCATGACCAGAACTGAAATCAAGAAGAGTCAAATGCTTAATGAGCTGAGCCACCCAGGTGCCCCAAGAGCTGTTGATTTTTAGAGAACTCCATTTTTGACATTGTTCTCTCCTCCGGTATCTATTATTTGAGATTCACAAAACGTGTTTAATTTTTTTTAATACTTATTTATTTTTGAGAGAGAGACAGAGCACGAGCGGGGGAGGGGCAGAGAGAGAGGGAAACACAGAATCGGAGGCAGGCTCTAGGCTGACAGCACAGAGACTGATGCAGGGCTCGAACTTGTGAACCGTGAAATCATTACCTGAGTCAAAGTTGGATACTTAACTGACTGAGCCACCCAGGTGCCCCAAAAAAAGTGTGTTTAAGCCATGAGTGAAGGGGGGTGATAACATGCCTCTCAAAGCTGCTCAAACAACATAAAACTTCCAGCAAGTGGTATTTGTGAGTTATTAGCACTCTTGTTCTTAACTATTCAACTCTCAGAAACTCCAGAAATAGAAATAGCAGGGGCCAAGTCTTCTGGAAGATGTGTTATTTTAATATTAAGTATATTTGAGAAAATGTTTTAGGTGTGAGAGGTCTGTGATACTTGGGAGCTTCCCGACATGAGGCACCACGGCCAGAGGATGACAGAAGGAGGGCTTCCTTCCCCAGTATAGTGCTTTCTGAGAATAACTTGAGGGAAGATGGCAGCCTGGCTTGCAACCAGGCAAATAGAAAGGAATTATCAATATAGAAAAGAAATAGAAAGGGGGTACTCTTGGGACAAAAAGTACAGAATATAAGAAAGCTGGTTCAGTGTTAATAGATAGAAGGGATGTGTATGACTTAGGGTAACAAAAAGACAGTTGTAGCGTTTTTCAAAAGTTAGCAGCAATATAAAAGTCAAGATATTTATTCATAACTTCTAGTATAAGAAGTTTAAATAGAAGTTGGGAAAGTTTCCTAACTTGTTTGGTAATACATAGAGCTGACTTGGGTATATCCATGACTTGAAATTGGCTTGAAGCAACCAAGATCAGCAACCACCAGCATTTTTGTCCTTCAAAAGGTTTGTCATTCTTATCTGACTCTTTAAAATTGTAGCTAGGCTAAAGAAAACCTTGCATTGCAATTTAAAGCATTGGCTCTTAGAACATGTGCATGACTCAGAATGTTCTTTCTGTTTTTGAAGATTTTGCGAAGTAGTAGATTGGCCTTCACAAAGAGAATTCTCTTTCCTGCCTCTTCAGTATGTGGTGCAATATAAACTCTCCTCTGTGCATATCTGGGTGTATCACACAGTCTGATATTATCTTTCTTATACCTTCCACTAGCACTGGTTCTAAGTCATGACATGGTCGCTGACTGACAAGTAACCTTGCTGAGTAAATTTTCCTATGAATTCCTTTTTAGTTTATTTCTGTAGAGCCATTTTGAGTGGGTCAGGAAAGTAACATGTATCGCATGACAATTAATGCTTTCACTTCACCTCCCATTACCATACTGACAGCTCTTTGTGCAGAAAAAGAGAACATCTTTAATTTTTATTTTGATGCTCTTTTTGCTTGCAGATTCAACTCTTACGTGAACATGAAATTTATCCCTGTATTAAGATCAACCTTGTTTTTCAAGGTCACCCTGCTTTCCTTGGTTTATGTAGAATATTAAATTTATCCTGAAATCCACCTAGATTGTAGAAGGGCTCATGGCTCCACTAGGAATATAGAAAGAAAGTTGCCTCTAGGTAAAGTGGCAGGAGGCGTGGTGCAAGAAGAGAGTACTGGTCTTAACTCAGCTCTTCTTGGCCCTGTTAATGGGATGACAAATACACTGAACTTGACAAAGCCTGTGTGGGACCACTGGCAGATGTTTTCACAGCTGCGAATCTCAACTTCATCATGTAGAAAATGGAATTAACACCCCATTATCTAGAAAATGGGTATAATGCCTACCTCACATGTTTCTCAGGGATATTGAGAGGGTTAAATAAGCTGATATGTGAGAAAGTGCCATGCAAACTGGAAAGTGCTGTCCAAACATAAGATACCATGATGGTAACTTTTACTAAGTAGGAAGACTAAACTATTTGGTGCAAATAGCTTCAATGTGACTGTTGTTTCCTTCTTTGGAAATCTCTCCTCAAATTGCTTCTGACTCATTTATGTTTACACTCTTTGAAGCTCTTTGATTTAGAGCTGGCACCACTTCATTGTAAATATATAGCACTATGTGCACATCACCCACGAGGCCAGTGCCAGGGCTCACTGTACAAAAGCCTTTAGTTTGGGGAAAGCCTAGAGGCAAGTCTTAGTGATTGCTTACACATTTAGTGACAAGACCAATAGCCCAGAGCCCAAACGCACTAGCACTTACATAAAACTCTGTTTTACCCAGCATTAAACTGTGTCATGAAATTTTTTAAAATTAATCAAAATTAACATCTTCTCTTTTGTTTTACCTTTTCTTTTAAAAGCAACTTATGATGTTTTCTCAAGCCCTACAACATCAGATGAGCCTGACATATCAGAACCCCATACAGGTATACCCCGCCTCTCAATTCTTTCTTTGGATGCCAAATGTTCTGGCAACACTATGCCTCGTTCTTGCTTTAACTTGTGCAGAGTGAAAAAGCACACTCTTCAGGGTTCTGCAGGAGAGAAGTGGCAGTCTGTGTCAGTGAGATGGATTCTACCCATTTCTCTGTTGAGCGATTACTTCTTTATCAGTAATAAGCTCTGCCACACGTGGGAGATGCAGATAAATTTGGTTGCCACTGACCCAGAGTAATGTATTAACAGAATCACTCTAAAAAGGTTTTAGATTCTTAGGGACTTTTCTGTAGAGCAGTGGCTCTCAGATGGGGATGATGTCTCTCTCTTCTCCCCCCAGAGGCATTTGGCAATGGCTAGATACATTTTTGATTGTCACAACTGGGGAAGGTGGCACTGACTTCTAGTGGGTAGAGGCCAGGGATACTGCCAAACCCCTGCAATGTACAGGACAGCCCCTGTCCCCCCAACAACAAAGAATTATGCAGCCCTAAAAGGCAATAGTGATGAGCTGAGAAATCGTGCACTAGAGCAATCATGTCATTCATTGGTCTATAGAAGTTCAGTTGGGTCTAATCTTTGGCATTCTCCTACTGATCCACATACAGTGAATGTAACTCAATCTAATAATTCATTTTAGCAACTGTTTATTAAGCACCTACTAAACTAGGTACTATGAGAGATTCCAAGTCAATATGAGTGGTCTCTGCTAGACATAGATATATGTCTGATATTTTTGTATATTTCACCTGATATCCACATTATTTGTGCCATGATAAAAGCAAATAATTTTAAATAGCATAAAATAAGAGAAAAAATGGAATAGAGTGTTGAGTGTGTTCAGTTAGTAGTTAAACAAAGGTGAGAAACCAAAAAAGCCAACTGAAGACAAGTTGAATACATGAAACGTTTTTATAATGGTTTCTAATGTTTAAAGTATACATGTTTTTAAAAGTGAGTTCATCTTCAGCTCCTAATGAATCACTAGTTTTAAAATGTTGGTCAGCAGTCATTCAAGTGTTCGTGATACTTTTCCCCATATGAAGAATAATTTATTACTCATGAATTTGTATTTTATTCTTGGGGCCTTCTGCTTTTATAAATGTTGACATTTATTCCAACAGAAACAAGTGATCCATTTCTGGATTCTGTCCCACCTAAAACTTCTAGAACTCTTGAACAGCCAAGGGCAACACTGGGTAATGTTTTTAACAGAAAAATCCTACTTTGTTTTCCATCAAGAGAAAATCCATGTGAATGCCATTCTTCCAAATGACCATTTCATTCCATCACATTTAATCATTTATTTCATTCCTATTTCTGAATATATATATTTTTTCCTGTAATGCAGTCATCTTATGTTCCATTTTGGGTGTGTGCACCCTCTCTTTCTCTCTCTTTTTGAACTCTAATAGATAATTATTTTTTCCATCCTTAAAGGAATGAAAAGCTTTGAAAACTGCATGGACTCTTCATCATCCATATCATCCCATCTCATGTGTTTATGGCCTGTATCACCTCTTTTCCATGTGTTGAGTCTGCCTGGAGTGAACTGCTGAACGATCATCATTCTGACCTTTTCTTTAAATCATTATTTCATCCACCAGCTTTCAACACTATATGCATTTTTCATTCTTAATCATGGACTTGTAGCATGTGCTTGGTAACACCATCTAAAAAGCATGTTAAAATCCTTAAAATACCTCTTTTTAACTGGAATGACTTGGTGGGTGGGGTGTTTGTATTTTCAGCTCCAAGTGAAACACCATTTGTTCCTCAAAAACTGGAAATCTTTACTAGTCCTGAAATGCCACCTACAACACCTGGTAACTAATGATGTTTTTATTTGTATACTTTGAAAGAACAGATAAAATGACCAAAAAGAATCTGTTATGTTGGACTTCCAGAATATTTTCAGTAGTAAATATTTCCCTTTATTCTATACCATGAAATTCTTCCAAGAACTAGGTTATCTATCATACTTTGCCTTGTGAGAATCCTCAAAGAATCTCCATAATCTTGGTGTCCATATATTTGAAGAATTATTTCCCTTTTATAATCCTTTCAACTCTGCCAACCAGAAAACAGAAGTGGAATTACAGACCATAGTTACTCTAAAATACATTCCCTTCTATTCAGCATGATTAGATAGCACTTGGTCAGAATATTTTTCTCAAAGTAGTCTAAATATAAAGAGCACCAAGTAGATTCTATAACCCTGGAAATGATAAGAAAAGATGCGTAAGAAAGATAACACAGCCTACATTCTATAATGGTCTAAAAGTTATTAGAATAATGTAATTCATTAACTCATGGTGAGGTTAGTAATGAGCTACAGAATTAAAGAAGTTCTGAACTTCCATTCTCTCAATCCCAAATATTTGTGTTTGTCCTCTGTTGTTTGGTAAATTATCTTTTGAGTTCTTAAATGTACCTTGTGTTCTTGAATCCCTCAAGAGTGCTTACCTCCCGGTACATTTAACTCAACAATATACCTTCAGTGTTCATATAGATACTTAATTCATTTTGGCCCAATCAGCACATTTATTGAGAACCTTCTGGGTATAAAGCACAGTGCCTGGCATTCTGGGCATACAAAGAAATAAAAAGCAGTTCTTGTACTCAAGGAGTTTACAATTGTGACCTGATTGGCCTCTGTGCAATATTATTTATCAAAGCTATATTAAATCTTCTTTCAGCTACCCAGCAAACTACATCTATCCCTTCTACACCTAAACGACGCGTCAGGCCCAAAAAACCAAGAACCAAACCTGGTAAATAATGGTCTCTTTAACTTCTCAGGATACTTAATTCCAAATACATAATGTCTCTATTTTCTTTTTCATAAAAAGAAGCTATATGATTCTACAGGTCAAAGTTTCTTCACAAAATTTGAAATTAGCTGAAGATGAATTAATGCAAAATGACAAAAATCAAACAATTTTTCAGTAAGACTTCATTGAAAATTAAGTCCGTGATCTTCTTGCTTGTGAATTTTGGTATAAACCCAGAAACAAGTCCTAATGTCTTGTTAGTGTTAGGAAGTAAGATAGTTAGTGTGATTTATTTCCTTGGTATGCATGTATATTTAGGTGTTTATTAGGCTAGCAGTTGGTGTTTGGGGAGCCTACTATGTTTTCAACTGAGCTAGGGCAGTGGCTGAGAGGAGAGACCATGACTCTGACTCTCCAAATGCTTATAATCTCAAAAAGATTCTACAGCAGAGAATGAGAGAGCTGCTTGTGAGACTATAATACTTGTGCAGAAGCTCAGAAAAAGAGTTGAGGATGTAAGCTTCAAAATATGTGTAGGGTTTAGACAGAGGAGAAGGAGGAGGGAACACATCCCAACACCGAATTTGCATGGTAGAGGTAGCTTATCAGGAGGTACTATTTTTCACTGTCAAGTAATACACTCAGAATCATGCCCAACAAATCAGGTTTTGCTTATTCCATGATAGTATAAATAGTTTTTTTTTATCGCCTTTACTATTATGACTGAACTTAGAGATTATTTCCCAAAACCTGTACTCACTGCCTTTGTAAACACTGACAATTAAATATGGCAGGATTTGAAAGGGTCATTCAGTTATTCTTCGAGCGATTATCTTTTTATTGTCTGTAGGATATCTTAATATTTTTATTTCCTTTCCATCACCAGAAAGAACCACAAGTCCTGGAACAATTACATCTAAAATTCCTAAAAGCCCTGAACCTACATGGACAACACTGGGTAATGACATGTCCTTAGTAGTTAGATGTGTTACTTAATTTTACCATGAAAATCCAGTACCTTAGCTTTTGTGTAATGTCTCAGTCACTGTGCTAGTTGGATAATTGTGATGATTTCATAGAGTACAGCAGCCCTGTGACTTTCATGATTTTGGGTAATTGGTCCCATAGTTAATGTACCTGAAATCAGCATTCAGACATCATCCTGTACCTTGGAAAGCTGGAAAACACGGCTGCTTCATCACCTTCCATAAGTCATTGCATTTGAAGTAGAGTCCTAAACACAGTTCTCCATTTTTCTGAGTAAGATCCTCAAGTTCAACTTCAGACTTCTTTTGGAAGAACCATGTTCTATTATGATGTTAGTAGAATTTCTTTGTATAGTAGCTCATGCATTATATCTATCAGTGATTATCAATCTTAAACATGCCTTCTTTCTGGTGCTTAAAGACTTGTATGTGGCTGAGAAATGTGAAGTAAGGGGGCCAAATGATTCCATAGATTTTTTTCAAAGATAATGGATTAAAGTAATGTTCTTTGTGTAGTTATTGTTGCTATTTGTAGCAATGCCATTTCTGTTAGTTCAAATATGTCCTGAAATGTTTTTTTCAAACCAGATGAAAATTTATCACTTTATTCATTCAGTGTTGTTCTGTAAAATATTCTTTCAGTGGAACACTTGCAAAACCTTCCAAGATGAAGAGTTCATTCCACTTAAAACATAGCTTTTTCTTTTGTGGCTTTAGACACTGAAATGCCTAAATATTGATTTGTTGATTATTTTCTTTACTTTTCCAGCTCCCAGTAAAACACAATTTATCTCTTTGAAACCTAAAATTCCTCTCATCCCAGAAGTGATAGACACCAAACCTGGTAATTACCCTGAATTTTTTTTTTCCAAATGTAGGGTTGAAAATTTATTTTATGCCACTCTTTGGAGTAAGAACTTCTGATTTGTATTTTGCTATTTGATGCAATTTTTCCATGAAAAGTACAAAAATGCAATGAAATGATCTCATTATAACCAGCCCTTCTGATACCATGGCAGCCTCACTCTGAGCTGTTGGGTGGATGACCAACCCAGAGAAAATACGGAAATACAGTGATGTGAGTGATTGAGGACTCCCTTGTCTAAGACAACGAAATAGTTTCCAGTACCACAGTTGACTGGAATTCTGATCACACTAAACAGCCTTTCAGCCTAAAAAGGGAGAAGTGTTTCCCTCCCCTAAAAATTCTGCCCTTGTTTTAGAGCTTCTCAGTTCTCCAGCTGCAAGATCAGAAAGGGTAGTATTTTCCTAATGCTCCATTACTTCTTTCTGAATTGAAGCTTACATCTTAACACTGACATTTGTTTACTCCTCAGGATATAGCAATGATGGTTTGCTGAAGAAAAGAAGGCTCTTTTGCAGGGAGGGGTTATTCTGTATATGTAATTAAAAACAGAGACAATTCTCTGCATATCGATTGCAGGACATATTGAATGACCAAATCTGCATTTTATTCTATCTATCCAGAATCTATACAGAAGTTTAAATGTTGACTTATGAGTATCCCTTTATATATAGGAATTTTGTTGCTATTCATCATTTTCATCCAAATTTTAAACTCTTAGCTTCTGGAAGAATATATTTCTCACTGTCCTATTCAATGGATTTTTCATTAGTGCATGTTTACAAAGTAAACAATGATTGAACCAGAGATTTTCTATTTAAGCAGGCATGATTCTTTTTTTTTTTTTTTTTTTTTTTTTGCAGTTAAATGGGTAAGGAAGAAAAATGTAACTGCTCAGAAAAGGAATTGTCATGACTCCCTTCAAAGAGGCAGTGAGATTTCCAGGTGTAGGTAGATTTCCAGGTGTAGGTGTCAGACCAAAGGAAATGAGGGATTAGTCAAAGGGATGTGTAGTTGACACTGTGACCATGGGTGAGGTCTCCATGTAGGAGAAAGGGAATTAAGTACTCTTACTCCGAGAGGTTACTTGGCGAAAGAAGCACATAGCTAATAAAACTGAAGGCCCCTAACAGTTTATTTTTTAATGTTTTATTTATTTTTGAGGGAGAGCGAGTGCAAGCAGGGGAGGGGCAGAGAGGGGGTGGCATAGAGGATTCCACGTGGGCTCTATGCTGATAGAAGCAAGTCCCATGCAGGGCTTGAACTCACAAACTGTGAAATCATGACGTGAGCCAAGATCAGACACTCAGCTGACTAGCCACCCAGGCGCCGCAAGAGCCCTAACAGTTTAAATCAATGAACTCCAATAGCTATATGGCAGAAGGATTTAATGTACATTTATTTAAAAATCATGCCTAGAGAGCTTTGGAATAAGATAAAAACTGTTTTGTTGTATTTTGAAAGGGAGCTATTACTAAGTGGATTGAGAAATACTATTGGATGTTTAGACCACTAAATTTAAATACATGTCTCTCTGATCTAATTATTCCTGTTAGTATAAGATAAAAGTTGAAAAAAGCAAAAAAGTCTGCATTTGATCTTAACGGTTTATACATGATTAGTTACATTATTAATTTCAGTCCTTTCTAAAGAAAGGTTTAGTAGAAATTCATTAATACAAATAAGGGGCGAGGATGTGTTCCTATCCATTTAAGATACTTGAGCAAAGAGACTTGTTAATTTGACATTTCCTTTTAAAATGTGGCCAATTATTTGAAAGCTAATGAGTCTCTATTCCTCTGGTGTGTACCTTCTAATCACCCAAGAATATCCACGCTTTTCCCCCTGGCATCAAATATAACCACTTCAGAATCTGCACCTAAAGTTACACAAACTCAAATTGACCTCCGGTGGTCTGAGGCAACACAGAGTAACAACAGGATCTCTGCAAACCATTGCTTGGGTTTTAGCTTTTTAAAATGTATTTATTTTTATTTTAGGGCAGGCCACCATTATAGCTTTGCGGAAGATTTCTGTTTCTAGCCAAGGTTCAGGAGAGCAAATCAACCACCAAAAGCTTTTCTTATTTGAGTGATTCATTGCCTTTCCCACCGCTCTCCTCACACTCTGCTATTTTTCCATTTCACTTTCCATGCAAGTTGCTTTTCCTCTGGTTTTCCTTTGTGGTTAAACTAATGAGTAAAAACCCACATTGGGTTTGGCTTATTTTGTAAGCATAATCCAGTGCTTTCTTGAAAATCCCACCATCTACCATGTCCCAACGTGTCTGCCTCAACCAATCAGAATTTCATCCTTCATAATTAATCTTTAAGATTGTAATGGCCTTCGGCTATTCAAGCTTTTAATGGACTGGAAAAAAAAAAGGAGAGACCTTCAATTACAGGTATTTTTTAACACGATTCTCTGACATGGTAGATAGAATTGTAAATTTTTCTTATTGCTCATTACAAATCATGAGCCATTGTATCTTTCTTTTGTGCTGAGGTGACTGGTGTAGTTATTTGCATGCCGCTTAACATTTTTAAACCTTTATCATTATACCTTAAAATTATAAAGTAGAGGAAGTTTTGTCAGAAGATATATTTACTTTTTTAAAAAAATGTTTTCAATGTTTATTTTTGAGAGAGAAAGAGACCCAGTGTGAGGGGGGGGGGGGGGGGGGGGGGGGGGGGGGGGGGAGGAGAGAGGTGGGACGTTTTGTTGTTCTTTTTTGTTGGTGGGTGTGGT
>NC_064810.1:47561961-47637985 GCF_023721935.1 Panthera uncia | reverse complement strand
TCACAAACCAGGAGATCATGACCTGAGCTGAAGTCAGACACTTAACCAACTGATCCACCCAGACTCCCCAAGAAGATACATTTGCTTCTGATAAACCCTGACTTTAATATTTCTGTGTGCAGGTGAATTGGAAGCTTAATTGATGGGGCTCCATACCTATTTGGTCTCAGTTTCAGTCAGGAACTAAAAAAATACAGGTTTTTCTTTATAAAATTTGTAAGACCACATTCTTTAATCTTTGTAAATTCTAAAAATGCTACAAGTAGCAAATCTTTTTCTAAGTTTTAGAAGGCAACTGTGTAGAAATTAAAACACGAATCACAGCCTCAAAATTTCAGAAGAGTTTTTGTTTGCTATTTTCAGACATGGATTTGTTTGGATAGTTACTATATTTAATGTATTGACATTTACTATTATCCTTTCTCCTGTAGAATCTGAGACATCCAGTCTCCCTCTATCCTTTTTCTCTCTTACATACACATACACAACACACACAAACACACACACACACACACAATTTTTGCCTTACTATGTGTACTTCAATCTCATCACTTTGGCTTTGCCATTTATCTGTTGTAATCTATTTCTGGACAAGTTCTTGAGAAATCAAAAAAAAAATTTGGCCACAGTCATGCTAATGAATGATGCCGCCTTTCAGTAATACCTTGTGCTATTCATTGCTTTCAGAATAAATGAAAATTCTCTACCTGTGATATTTGTTGTTACATTTTCTTTTTTTGTATACTAACGAGTCTCTACTTATTTCCCCAAAACTTTTCACAGCCTCTAGTCCAGAAACATCACAGAGAACTCCTGGTAAATGTAGCATAAGAAATACAAGTAACAAAGTTATTTATGTCCTCTTAAGCTAGTTGGTGGGTGTCATATTAATTAATTTATTTCTGTAAAAAAGGAAAGAGGGGCCTCTGAATGGCTCAGTCGATTTAGCATCCAACTTTGGCTCAGGTCATGATCTTGTGGTTCACAGGTTCAAGCCCCATGTTGGGTTCTGTGCTGACAACTCAAAGCCTGGAACCTTCTTCAGATTCTGTGTCTCCCTCTCTTTCTGTTCCACCTCCCCACCCCCGACTCTCAAAAATAAACAAAGATTAAAACAAAAAAAAATTATAAGAAAAAAAGGCAAAGAATCTTCACTTTTTCTTCTGCTTCAAAAATTGGGTTCCTTTTTTAATTTTCTTCCTGAAAGGAAAGAATACTTTTTGTTCTGTAGAATAAGAAATCTATCGTATCGTATTTTTATAAGTCCAGATATTGTAACCAAACTGTATTCGGCATGAAGTATCATTTACATACTGCCAACTTGAAACACATTGGAAGGTTTGTTATCTTTCAGAATACTTAAATAATATTTTTATTTAATTGGTTCAGTATCTGATAAAATCCAAGATTACTTTTTGACTTCTTTGATTTGCTAAACAAAATAGACTAAATTTCATATGTAAACCAATTTGTTCACCAGCAATAGGTGCTACCAAATAAAAGGAACATCATATGAATACTTGTGGCCCTTTTTAGACCATACATTCAATTCCTATTTTTTTAAAAAGAGTATCAGATCCAGCAAACCTGAGAAATCCAAAACTAACAGAGCTCAGACCTGGTTATAGGTCCATGGGTCTTTTTCCTCTTCCCACTCCCTTGGATGAAACTGACTATCCTGTATGAAAACAAAATGGCAGATGACAAGACACTCTGAAAAACCTCAGAGAGGCTACCCTGACCTCCCCTTAAAGCAGTATGTCCCCAGGTACTAGGAGCAATCTTCAGAATATTGGGTGGTGGGGAAAATAGTTAAAAAATCAACGACGAACATCAGAATTCTCATTTCTTTTTTTGTGGTTCATGGAAAGGATGTGGGGTGATTGAGCTTTACTGTAATAAACCATAGAACCAGACTGTTCACCAGCGAGAGAACAACTTTTACAGTAAAAGACATTTATTTACTATTTTAAATGGTTATATTCAGCATGGCCTTTGATATTACCTATTTTATTGCAGCCCCAGAACCTCAGACTCTACCACCATCACAGTCAACAATAGGTAATGAAGTTTCCTTTACTGAGTGGAAAACAAAACAAAACAAAAAATACCCCACCTCTCTTTCTTTAGCACCTTTTATGTTGAACTTTGTCATTAGCTTGGGTTTTTAAAAAAATTCTTAATTTTCCTTCAGATTTTTATTTCAGCCATTTTTTTCAGAAAATACACTCTTTGTGCCTAACTAAGCCAAGCCTCTGTAACAGCCATGAAAGCCAGACTGGTTTTGATTTGACACATTCTGTGTTGTCTCTCCTTATATTTGAGTAACATTTCCTGAGCTTGTTTTAACCTGGCTGTTTCCAGTGGAAGACATTGGTTTCCCTCTACTTGTAGATATTTTTGTGTTTTTACTTATAGAGGTGTTTTTCTTACTTTCAAAATTCGAACATTTGCAGATTTTCTTGAAAAGCAGTATGATCTTTCCCGATCTAACTATCCTGATGTGTCCTCGGCAATTCATTAAGAGAAATAGAAAAACTCACCCAATGTTTATAGCTTCTTTTTCTTCAAAGAGAGCAAAAATTGTGTTCTGCTGGTGCTATCTTAGCCAATGACCCATATTTTCCTCTATAACACAAACTGTTGGTTACTTTATTGCATTCTTACCTTCCAAATGAGAATCATGCCCTCTTTTGTTTTTTCCATTTTTCTCTCCAAACTTAACGGACTACATTTTCGTTCATTTTGTCTAAAAACACAGGAATCTATTAAATAAAAAAGGAATGTCTTATATGGATAAAAGTTTCACCATTTACATATAATTGCTCAACTTTAGAAATTATAATTTTTCATATTTAATTAGAGTTTATAGTTTTTCCTTTGATTTTGATTCCTTCCTGATGATTTTCATGTACTCTTAGGACCTGAAACTCCGGAAACCAAACCTTCAACAACATTAGGTAATACAGTTATTTGAGTGAGTGACCTTTATTTCCTCTTTTCCTGACTGCTGGTATTTTTATTAACAGGCTCACATTAATGGATTAATCCATGGATACCTGTTTGTGTTCTTTGTTCTTACTTGCAGAGAAAAAAATTTAAATTCTATGGTGTTATAAACTATATTTCATTTTTAAGAAGTTACCTTTCCTGAAACAATCTCTGAATTCAAAGACTTTTTATACATACTGTTAACTTGTGAACTTGTAATGCTAAATGAAAAACTTCTTTTGAATCTTAGGCCAAATAAATTTTAATTTGTATCCCTAGTGGCTCCTTAAAGGTACATTTCTCATGTTTCTGTTAAACATACACCTTCAAAATTTTTAGGAGACTGTCTTCTCTAAGCTGTACAGACTTTTGAGTTTTCCATCTCAAAATGGAATAGGGAAAATTTAATCAAAAAAATATTATTCATGACCTCAGTTAACTGGGTACATGATGATAGAAAGTTGCAAAACAGAAGAATATCTACTCATAATAAACCAAAGGACTTAAATGTGCTTCTAAGATAGATGTAGTATTGATTGTCAGTTTTTTGAGCTACTGCTCCTATATTAACTAGCTAATTGTCTTTCTTCAGCTTCACCAAAGACCAAACGACCAGGTCGTCGCCCCCGCCCTAAAACCACACCTAGTCCAGATGTGCCCAAGTCCAAACCTGGTAAATGTGATGCTGAGGGTTCCAGTTAACATAGAAAATGGAATATATAGTAGCTTCTGATAAAGTAGCTACCTATTACCTAAATAGCTGGACTTTAAGAACCAGTATAGCTGACTTTCATATTTAAGCATCTGTACATTCTATACTTACCGTATATTTTTATTTTTTATTTGTAACTATTAGGTACACACACAGTCAGCTGGCCCACTAAATGGATTATTAAAGTAGGGCACCCTAAAAGTTTGTCGTAGGATGCATATTTATGGCAGATGAGGTGTGGGAAAGGAAGGGGAAGAGGGGTAAATGGGAAGAGTGAAAGGGAAAATCACATTCCCTTTCTTAGGGATGAGGAGTTTAAGAGTGGGGATTAATGTTTCCTTCCTCGAGATGCTGCTTCTTGATATAATTAGTATTCTTGCTTTTTGCTTCCATAGCTCTGGAACCTGCTACGGTACAACCGGAGCTCTTGGTGCCCACAGTCGGTAATTCTCCTCTCCTCCAGTTGCTTTCACGGAATGTCACTTTGGCTCTTCGTATTCTCCACCAGGCATGACTGCAGGGCCACTGCACCATCACAGTTTCATTCCATGCTTTTCCTCATGTTTTCTCTCTGGGTCTGAAGAGCCTGAAGATAGGAGACTTCTTCTAGAAGAATCCTACCTGTGTGCTTCTTTAAGGAAGGTCTGTGGCCTTGGACACAACTTCCTGCTTCTCCACAAACTCTTTGTCTCTCTATGTCCTTCTGTTGAGAAAACCTTCCACTTCTCAGACAGGGACTTCCCTGCTCATCCTGGGCTTGGCAAATGGCAAGATTTTGTTCTGGTGCCACAATTGTCATTTCATTGCTTTACTCATTCCACTTGTAAGACTTTTGCCCTCTTAAAAAGCTGCATGAAATAATGGCTTCTTCAGCTTTCTGTTTCTTGCAGAATTTTTGCGAGTATATTTTGATAATTAGAAGCATAAACACTATTTTTGGTCTAGGGTCCAATATAAGATTAGTGTGGTCTTTGCAACTTAAGAACATTAGAAGTCCCAAACTTGTTTTATTGTTTTTGGTACTAATGCTGTTTGACTGTTGTTAGTTCAATATAATTTCTCAGCATTCGCAAAAACTGTGCTTTACTTTGGAAAATTCCAGAACTCTGTAGCCATGTAAACTTCTGTATAATTTAAAGTGTGTATGGATTATTTTCCAGGTCTCCTACTAAACAAGATTCAAATTTCTACACTACTACTTTTATGCTTTAAAAAACCTTACAATTAAGAAATACAACTATTATACTTGTGATCTCTGAAATTATATACAAAAAAGTCTTACTGTAGTTCTCATTACTTTGCTCAAAGGCACATTTTGAACATTTCCTAAAGATTTTTCCTTTTGGAAAAATCGGTACAAATGGACATATTTCCCATCCTTCATACACCCCAGGCATTAATTTTATTGTATATTCAGTGAATTTATATAGTGTTTTTGCTCAAGTGTATGTGTCTTTAATTATGATAGTTACAGCCATGATCATTATGCTAATTTTTAATACCTTTTTCTTTAGCATCAAAACCATCCAAAAGACCTAAAACCACACATAGACCAGATGCACCTCAAATCCAGCCTGGTAATCACTACTTTCACTGCCTTGATCTAAAACTAGGAAAATGGTGTGTAAGTAACATTAATCTTGACATTCAAAGCCCTGCTATGACACTAATTATAGCACCTTTTTCTCTTCAGATTCAAAACCACCAAAGCAATTACTTCCTAAACCCCAAACCACAGCACAACCAGATATGCCACCAACTAAACCCGGTAAACATAATTTCTAGTGCTTTAGTTTAAGAAGTTCATTCTGGGGAATGTTGTTGAAAATATTTACAATTCGTTATACCATATAAAGCATAAAAACCCAATATTATGATTTGGCTCATTATCTTTTCAAAGTAACCATACCAGTTAAATGAACAATCAATGTGTAAGAAGTTAGTTTTACATCTGATTGTCTGACAGATTCCATTTTCTTAACATTTTTAGGCTTTGTTTTATGAATTTGGGTATGTGATGAATAGAAGCCTGGTTTTTCTGTATCTGGAACATAGTTGGAAGTGATTTTAGCATTCACCACTAGATAGGACCAGGAAGGCTGACAATGTGTTCTTGTTTTAAAGGCATGTAGTCAAGGATTGGCTTCGTCTAAAATACCTTGATGGCATTTTAAACAGTAACTATTAACTAAGTGATTTCCTACCAAATAAGAAGATTTTTATATAACAGTACTAAAAACTCAACTGTTTTGCAATTGAGATTTTCTCCTAAGTTTCCAATTAGTGTAAAATTCTAATTTAGTAAGAGAGTATCTCATAATAAAGTTATGAAGAAAGCAATTTATATCAACTTAGAATAAACCAGGTTCTGTATCCTATGAATTAAGCATCAGGGAGCACCTAAAACTTTAGATTTCTTTACTTTTATTATATCTGTTTGTTTTTCATGATAGTCTTTGATCCTGCTACATTTGAGACTGAAGCTCCCTCCACAACCATAGGTAATGATGTTTTCCTTCTTGGTCAGTGTTTCTCTGGGCCTCTCCCTCTCATGTCAGTGGCTGTATTCTCTTACATAAACAATTGTAATTCATCATCTTTTTCATTCATTTCCACAAACTGTTGATTGTTTGTAACGGGCAACTTTCAACATCATAAGGCATTCTTACTTCTGCTCAGTTTATAATCCCTGTATGTCATTCTTCCTTTGATCACCTTCAAAGACATTCAGATTGCTGGCAGCACTTGATGCTGTCAAGGGTCACTGGGGCTGAGAGACGATCCATCCTGCAAACCAGGAAATCTTTGAGAGTTCTGCTTTCATGTGTGTATAATTTATGGTCATGGGAGAGGAGCAGTTAACAATGTGGTTGGGGCTTGAGGCGATACATAATTGTCTCTTTCTTGCAAAAGTCCTTTCCTCTTTGATTCCATACTATCCAAATACACCTGAACATTTGTTGACAGATTCATCTTGTCATCATGACGAATTCATACACCTGTTGACAAATTCATCTTGTGCTGATTTCCAAGCAAAATACCGATTCCCTTTTTTGTTTGAAGGCAACCCGTTTTGAATATTGCTTCATCCTGTTGTCCTTGCCTTCTCCATCTCTTCTGTAGGCACAGGTTTCCATTAATTCAGAAGAGTTCGTCAGATGTGGCTTCCAGCAACTCTGCAGTGATGTCTTAGCAAAAGGGAATCTCTATATAAGTGCTTACAGCGTGTTCATGATAAGATGTTTATATTACATTTAGTCTTCTGGACTTAATGACAAATAGAGATGGTAATTTAAATCCAAGGAGTTATAAATCACAATTTCACATGTATGCATAATTCGATCATTTTAGAATGTTACAGAATTATAGGAATCCTGTTTATAGAGCCAAAAAGTCAAATTATTACTCTTGAGATTTTTTTTCTTAATCATTTCTATTGCTTGTTTGAATACTCATCTCCTAATTATTCATTTAAAATAAGTGAATAAAAAAGGAGAAATAGAGAAAGAGTACCCCATTTCATATGGATAAAAGGCACAAGTTTATGTTTTGCATAACTGTCACACATCTCTAATAAACAAACAAATTGAGAATATTTTTAGAAATTCTCCTCACTACCACAATTCTTCAAAACAAATAACAGTTGTAGTGAAAGCCTTCGAAATACTAACAGAAGCTTTTGCAGTTTTTCAGAGTAATTTAAAATACATAGTAGCCAACTGACATGTTTTTGGAGCCAAGTTTCCAATATAGTTGGAGTCAAATAATTAAATACAGGAAAAAGCTTTCCATTGGCCTCATAGGGATGCAGAATACAAGAGGTATGTCTTTTGTGAGTTGTATGAATGCCAGAGTACAGCCAAATACCATTTTAACAGCGTTCAGAAATGCTTTCAAAACATTACAGGGTAAAGAAAATACATTTTGAAGATAATTTTCTTTCCTTTTCTGTATTTCTTAAATCTTCATTGTTTATTGTATTGCTTTTGGCCAGTTCCTGCCACAGACCTTGAACCTGTAACTCTGAGAACTGAAGCTCCCAGGACAACATTGGGTAATGACTTTTTATGTCCTTAACCAAGTGCATTTTCCATTTGTTGTCCAGTCTATTTCATTACTATTTTCGTCAAGTGGTGTTCTTTTTCTAAGATTTTCTCATCGCCCTCTCTTATCACTCAACTATATTCTTCATTTTGAATATTGAAGATGTTTAATATAAGTTATGTGGTTAGTCACTTGGTTAAGCCTGTATGCAGCTGGTACACAGCATCTGTCTTCCATATTATTTAGCTTTATTAGTGCTTTACAGAACCTGTGATTCTGCCCCGTGTTCTGTGGTAAAGCTAAATTTCAAATACAATTAGGAGTGGCTGCTCCATAAACATCAATATTAATTCTATGGACATCAACCGAAAGTTGTTTTAAGATAGGCAGGGCATTTTTATGGTTTACCAATGATTTTAAGAAGTTAAATTTGTTTATTCTAATGTTTAATGGGATGTATGTCTAAGCCAAATAATTTCTAAATATGATCTCACAAAAGCAGGTGAGCCTGGGTCCATCTCCGATATGGACATGCTATGTTTCTGGTTTCCCTGGCATCAGGATCCTTATTGAAAATCTGACGCCAATAATAATAAGCTTTTTCAGATTATTAGAATAATGTTATATAATCCTTCTCAGAGAACTGTCAGTGGACAACTCCCCCCCCCCCCACAATTTTTTTTTTTGCATACAGATGACAAAAGTCCAAAACAAAAGAGACAAATTTATTAAGACTTAGGAAATTTAGCCAAATTTTACAAAATATAGAGCTGTGTATCATCCTTTCTTGAGTTTCTGGAGTCATAAGACAACATTAACCAGTTTCCTTCCTCCAGCTCCAAAAACAACACAACGGACAAGAACACGTCGTCCACGTCCCAAACATAAAACCACACAGAGCCCAGCGGTATCTCAGACTAAACTAGGTAAATATGTGGTTCCTGGTACCTGTGGAACCCCTTGGATATGATACGTGCATGACAGTTTAACTTGCCACCTAATAGCTCTGGTGACCCTTCATTGTGAAGGCCAAAGTCACAAGAGCTCTAGTTAATAATTATGCCTTCCTTGTGCTGCTTGGTATCTTCTTGGTACCTTTGTATTTTATTTGCTTCCTCTGAAAAATTATATTTTTCTCTTTGATTCTGGTTTATCAAAAACTTACCTAGTTAAGTAACTAGCATATTTAGTTCACTTAGTCACACATTTTATTAAGTGTTCCATTAGCCTCTGTGAAAAATAGTTCAGAAGTAACAAATGACTTCACTTGGCTGAGGAAGGAAGTTTCTTATGTAGAAACTGTTCATTAATAGATGTAAAGGAATATGGGCAGAAGCAATATATCTACTGGGCTTTACCAACTGTTAGGCACATAGTTAATTCTTAGAGAAATAAAAGATCTGCGAGCTGGTAAGTGTAATGTGGACCTCAAAATTTATACAGTTTGTAGACCTGTTGCTGGGATAGGCAGGAATAGCATAAACAGAGGCTGGAAGGTACCATATATGTGGGTGACAGCAGAAGATAGGAATTAGGAGGGCAACCTGAATGGGAGAAAGGAGAAAGACAATGTTCACTTAGCTGATTCTCAGAAATTTTGGTCAGTGATGCTACTTTTAGATGGGTCCATGAAAAGGACCTTAAATGCCTGACTTCAGTGATTGGATTTAAGCCAATTGGCTACCACATACTCTCCTATCCTCCTGGGGTCAGGCCTTTTCTGTCCTGGTAGCAGAGAAATGCACTGACAAGTTTTGCAGACTGAATGACCCTCTGTATCTTGTTCTTTTATTTATCTTTGTTTGGACAGACGTCTTGGTCTTCTTCCAAAGCAGACACTCAACAAAAAGCATCCTCTATTTTGGCTATTCATTATAGTATCTGCTTAAATATATCAACTATTGCATCTATAATGACCTAGGGATTTTTTTCTAATAAATTATACTTTCACATTGTTTTCTCATAATTTTTTACCATAAAATTCCTTGACAAAAGCCTAAAGATTTTTCTAAGTAGGGTTTTTATTGTTGATGTTATCAGATAATATTAAAAACAAGCAAAACTTAGAGCTCTGTGGAGATACTGAAGATAAAACCATTTCATAAGAACAAATATCTTTGTACCTTCACCTCAGAACTTTAAAAATGTTGCTTTTTTGCTGTAGAACCAATACCACACTGGTGAAGTTCATTTTGAAGAAAGTTCAATGACTTTTCTTTTAACGTTTCTTTTTAAATTACTTTTGATCATTGCTTGCTAGAGACTCTGAACCCATTACTCCTGGGACATCTATAGGTAGTGATATTTTATGTCCTTTAGCAAGTGCTTTCTCTTATTCATTGTTAAACTCATCTGTGGTGCTATATAGACAATGATGTCATACTTTGTCATCATCCTATTACAGTATTCATTTTACAATATAAAAGGCTTTTTAAAAAGTGTTTATTTTATTTTATTTTATTTTATTTTATTTTATTTTTTTCAACGTTTATTTTATTTTTGGGACAGAGAGAGACAGAGCATGAACGGGGGAGGGACAGAGAGAGAGGGAGACACAGAATCGGAAACAGGCTCCAGGCTCCGAGCCATCAGCCCAGAGCCCGACGCGGGGCTCGAACTCACGGACCGTGAGATCGTGACCTGGCTGAAGTCGGACGCTTAACCGACTGCGCCACCCAGGCGCCCCTAAAAAGTGTTTATTAAAGATTTTATTTTTTTTTTACTTATTTTGAGAGAGAGGAAGAAAGAGAGCACACACATAGAGAGAGTATCCCAAGCAGGCTCTGTACTGTCAGCTGCCAGATGCAAGGCTCAAACTCAAGAACCATGAGATCATGACCTGAGCTGAAACAAAGATTTGGCTGCTTAAACCAATGAGCCATGCAGGTGGCCCTAAAATGCTTTCTTTCTAACAGAAATGTGTATGGACTGAATTCAGCACCACTGTCTGCCCCATATCCCAGCTTCAAATTGTATCATGTCAATCTGAGTCTCCGCTTAAACAATACTGTTTGTTAGAGCTAAGGCCTAAATATGATTATCTGTATATCCCTTATTTAGACCCCCAATAAGTTATCGACTATGCCATGATTTTTTTCAGGCATGTTTTTTCTGTATTGTAAGTTCTGTCTAACTTTTTTTCACTTTGTAGATGTTTCAGCAAGTTTTGTATGCTTATTCTAGTAAATGACCAAGTGGAATATTTGCCCTAGCCTAGTTATTTTAAATTATAATTAGAAGTGAATACTGTAGTGTGGTTTGAACTCTCACCCCATCATATTTTAGGAGCAATTTGTAACCAGTTTTGGATTAGGGACACTTTCAAAGAAGTGATAGTTCTTAATCTTTTCTTAAACATAATTATATTGTAATTTTTAATCTTGGGAGAACTCAATTAAAAAAGGAAACCTATTAAAATACTAAAGGAGAAAACATCAAACCAAAGTAACAGTTTTCTCCACTCAAAGAAACTCTGACAAATTTTAGAAAGCTTAGTATATCATCTTAATCCGAGTTTATGAGCTATCAACACTATATTAATCCTAAATTTTCTTCCTTCAGCTACAACAACAAAGAGACCTCGTCGTCCACGCCCCAAAACTAAAACCACACCCCATCCAGAAGTACCTCAGACCAAACTGGGTAAATATGTGATTTCTGGTTTAAGGAATCCTAGCAGTCTACCCCAGTTGGGATCCTAAATTCTATGCACATAGTTGGCACATGTTCTATATATCTCTTAAGAGTAAAAGCTGCTGGTTAGTGAGCAGAACTTGAGATACCTGAGTATCTCATTCTTCCTGTGTAGGAATCTTCTCCAGCAATGACTGTTTTATTTACTTTTCATGCTATTTGATTCCATTCATGTCTTAGGATAAAGCTTGCTCAGTATTGAACGAACACAATCAATTCAAGTGGACTTCTTTTATTAATCCCCTCATAACACCCATAACCATATTAGCAGCTATGAGATACATAAGAAGTGGGAAGTATGTTTTATCCCCTAGTATGTATTATAGTTGTAAACAAAAGCCATTCCTGCATAAACATAGAGAAAATAACATGAGGCAGCCATGTTTACGCAAGTATGTGGCCGGGGGTGGGGTGGGGGGTGGTGGTGGTGGTGGCTGTGTGTCTATATGTATAACTTCTCAGATGGTAGAAATGCTATGTAATAGGTTAATATCTGGAGCAGGACAAGGATCAGGATATTAGAAAGAAACTAGTACAGAGTTTGGGTGAGTGAGTGGGTAAGGGAACAAAGGCTGACAAGCAGAGAATATCTGAAGCTGGCCTCCCAGATACAGAATGATTTCTAGGTGCTCTCCTGTTGAGTGGGCCCATAGGATAAATTTAAGGGAGGCTGAGAGGTGTACTTAAGACTTTAAATTTGACCTACGGGGCTTCAGTGATCCTTCTGCACAGGATCATGCTTTTTCTGCTCTTAAAACTGAGGATACCTAGTTTAATATAATATAAAAAACAGGGGTTCTTTCTCACCTTACTGTATCAAATGCCACTCTTTTCACTAAAGACTTAGTCTCTTGGCTGGTGTAGTATCAGCTTCATTTTGGCTATGTCTGGTATGTGTGGTGAATAGACCCTAAAATGACCCTTTACTCTTCAGCCCCTCATACTTCCTGCCTCTTGGTATTACAGATGTGTGTAATCCATCTTTTCCCTGCCCTTTCTCCCTTAGAAGGCTTAGAAGCATTTTACTGTTAAGATGAATTTTCTGACATTTCATGCATTCACAAAAATCTCTTTGGTTTCTTTTATTGATTTTTATCAGTTCCTACCACAGTCTCTGAACCAGTTTTTCTTAGAACCGAGGCTCCAGGGACAACACTAGGTAAGGACACATTACATCCATCAGCACCTGCTTTTCCTGCTCATTTGAAACCCACTTCATCACCATCATAACCACAGCTTCTTCTGCTTCATGAGACTTTCATGTCATCCTCTATTGTCTGTTCAGTTATCATTCAGTTACTTCTTTGTCATTCTGTTACTTCTTAATATACTGAGGAGAGTTAAAGCAACTCATCTGTTTTTAAAGGAGCCAAGTATGAACTTAGTCTAGTATATGCATCTGCAATTTAATGCATGTGAAAGTACGGCATCTTAATCCATGTAACCTGTTAATCACATTATTTGTTTGTGAGTTTCAAACATAGGAGGGTTGGGGTGAGAATGTCTATCCTTGGTCTAAGCTCTCCATGCCACAGCTGTTACAGTGTGGCATGATTCTTGTGCAGATCTAAATTCCTACAATTTTATTATGTGCATCATTTTGTGTTTTTGTTTTGTCATTTTAGGTAATGGTGTGGTCTTCTTTCAGTAAGGGGTGAAATAGAAATGAGCTCAATGATAATCAATTTAAATTATTAGTACCATCATTAGTTGAAATTCACCCTCCATCTTTCCCACCACCACGTAACTCAGTAAAGTTTTGGAACTTTTATCATTTAGAGATACTTGTGAGAATATCCTTGATATATAAACTCATGTTTCTGTGTGACTTATGTTTTTCAGAGTAATGTAAATGATATAAAGAGGCAATTATCGAAATGGGGGCAAATATATTAAGCTGAAAGGAAAAATTTTCTGAAACTCAAGAAATTAGAAGACATATAATCCTATCCACAGCTTCTGGAACTAAGAACACTCTGTTAACCTGAGGTTTTCTTCCTTTAGCTCCCAAAGTACCTCACCAAACTCACCCTCCACATCCCAAACTTAAAACCACAAGGAGTCCTGAAGCACTTGACACTGAGCTAGGTAAATGTATATATCCTGGTTAAGCCTATCCCAGTGGGGCCCAGAGAAAGTGAAGGGGCAAGTCAAAGTAGATAATGAGAACATGGTTGGAGGGGTTTAGATGATAGTGAATTTCTCAGGCTTGTGAATGAGAATCTTCTCTCTAAATGTTTATTTGATTTCTCATTCAATTCTTCTTGTTCTTGAAATGTTAAATGTGTGTAGTGGAATGAAATAGGTACAGAATGAATATATATTTGGGTAAATGGGAAATTGTTTCTTGGTAACTACAAAGTCAAGTCCAAGTCATAAGGATCTAGGATAGGAATTGGCATTTTCTATAAAGGTCTTGAGAGCAAATATTTGGGACTTTGTGAGTCATGTAGTTTCTGTTGAACATTTTTATTTTTTTCCTTTTTAATTTTACAACACTTAAAAAATGGAAAAATCATTCTTAGGTTTACATGGAATATATGAAAATAAGCTATGGGCAAGATTTGGCCTATGGGCCATCATTGGTCAACCGTTGATTTAAAGAATCAATAATCAGAGTAGGCCAGAATAGTTGGGAAGGACTGAGCATTGAAATCACTATAGATTTAGATGGCTGGGTACAAAGGGGATGGAGAAGTACATAAAGGAAGGACACGTGTGGAGGGCCAGTGAGGGAAGGCAGAGGCTTTTCTCACTAGTTGAAACTCTAGGGCTTCTAAGTTTGATCAGAAAGGGCATTTTTCTGAGGCTACTGTTGCTAAATGGGCCCAAAGGACCAGGTGAAAGGTATTTTTAATGTTGGCCTAAGGAGTTTGAATTTATTTAGTAATTATCAATGTTTGTATATAGTCAGGCTTTGCCTGAGCATTGGACAGAGAGCTACCCTGCTATACCTCAGACTGAATGCCCGTCCCTTCTCCTGTTCTCTTAAGTATTCTGGTAGGCAAAGCTCACTGTCTCTTTCCAAAGACGAGTTCTTAGCAAGATTGATGTGGTCTATTTTGGTACATTACTTAGACTAGGATTATCAAAGAGTGAGACACTACAGGGGCACCTTACAGGGATAATTATCTACTACAAAGACCACTCCTACTATGTGATGAATTGGTACCCGCGTGCAGAGATGCTGTATCTCTCAGCTCAGAAAGTGAATAGTTTTTGCTTTGTACTCTAGACACATTAGTACTTAGGTACAATTAATTTTGCAGTTCTGAGATTGTATAAATATTTAACATTTCATTTTGTTTTTTATTATTTTTGGTCAGTTCCTGCTATAATCTTTGAACCAGTCACTCCTATGAAAGAGACTCCAGGGACCACATTTGGTAATGCCATTTTCTGACCTTCAGCAAGAGCTTTTTCTGCTCATTGTCAAACTGATTCCACTTGTCATTCAACTACATTCTTTATCTTATGAGTTGAACATAAGGCCCAAAATGATGCTTCACTCTCTTGTTCTTAAGAGAGTCATGCCTGAATCTAGCTGGGGATATCGTTTTGCCCTGTAACTTACTTTAAAATTTTTTCATGCCACCTTCTGTTTTTGTCTTAATCTGAGTTCTCTGTTAAGGCAAATATCATATGTTCATGTGAGCACCTAATCCTGATCTGTGCTAACCAGGCTATGACAGGGAAGTTGCTTTATATATCCTTTGTAGTACTTTTTATCTGCCTGTTTGTTTTTGTTGTTGTTAACTTTTGAGTAATATGTTTTTAGTGAATTGTCAATCAGATAATGTGATCAAGGACAGTAAGTTTAAATAGTAAGCCCCATCCTTAGGGTGAATCTGACTCCCCCTTACTCACCACCATAGTTTAGAAATAGATGATTCTTAATCTTTTAAATGCAGTCAGGGTACTCTAGGAGAATGTGATAAAGGGGTTCATGACTGGCTCAGTTGGTGGACTGTGCAACTCTTGATCTTGGGGCTACAGGTTTGAGCCCCACATTGGGTGTAGAGAGTAAAAACAAATTTAAATATTTTTAAAATGTATGATAAAAATACTAATATTGACTCTCTGCATTAATAACTTCATGTTTATGTCATTTTGACCCCCAAATATCTTCAATAACAAAGGAAGATACAGGAACATAGTAGGGGCAAATTTTTCACACTAGAAATGTATATATTTTATGAAATTCAAGACAAATCTGTCAAGCTTTAGAAAACATTTTTTTTTAAACTTCATGATTTGCAGAACCATCAACTTTAACTAAAGGTTATCTTTTTCCACCTCCAAAGACATCCCAGTGGGAATGTCATTCATAAACCAAACTTAAAACCACTCCAAGTCCTTTAAGATCCTGGGACTACACCAGATAAAAACTGAGTCCTTTGTTTCAGAAGCCTGAGCTTTCTATGAAAGCTTTGTTTCATAGCCTTATCTATTGAAAGTGTAAACCCACATAACCCTCTGATGAGGGAATCATGAAGAGTCCTTTCCCGTTCAGTGTTGGTGAGAAGTACATGTTTGGAAGATACATAATTTTCCTCTTGCTCAGGGTAGAAGGCAACATGTTTTACTTAGTCTTCAGGCTAGTGGAACACAAAAACTTTTCTTGCATAAAAAGCCTAGAGAAGGGAAATAAGGCAGGGTGCTTTCACAAATTCAAGGTTTTTGTTGGGTACATCAAGTGCTAGACTGATTATGTAAGTTATTGAAGAAGTAAAGCATCATTTTGGGCCTCAGTAGATCAGAGAAGGAGTTTGGGTCATGACATCACATCAGAATTTGCACAAGTGGACAGGTGAGAGAGAACAAAGACAAAAAAAAAAAAAAATAGGACACGTTTAGAGGCCACCAGAGGGGCAAAGCTTCTGGGGCTTTGAAGCATCTGTCAAAACATTTTTTTGGTGATTCTGCATTTGGATAATACCACAGGAAGTTGAAGGAGGGCTTGAATGTTGCACTCAGGAGTCCAAAGTTGTTCTCATGAGCCTCAGAAATCTCTTCTTTCCACACTGGATAAAGTTTTCCCTGCACTGAGTTTGGATGGGTGCTTTACGAGTGCCACAGACTGAGTGGGTGCCCCTTACACAGTCCTCTTGAGTACGTTTCTATAGATACAAGTCACAAAATCTTTCCAAAGATGAGTTCTCAGCAAGGTCTTCATAGCTATTTTTGGTTATTTGTATAACGGCTACTTGGATATTTAGGAATTTTTTCTGCAGCCGTAATTTGATAAACATGGTAGATGTTTTCTTTATTCAACACCCACTAAAGTGCAAGTTAGTTTTTTACATGCTTTTTCAAGATTAGTAAATGCCTAAAAATGTGCTAGAGTCTACCGTATTAGATTCATATAATCCGCTATCTAGTAGAACTGTTTCCCTCTTTTGCTAAACAGAGACCACAGGTAATGACTGTCTCAGGAGATGGAGAAGTCCCTAACTACAGTTAAGCCAAATCTGGACAAAATAATGCGTTTTCCTTCATATTAGTTTGCTAAGTCTGCCATAACAAAAGAGACTGGGTGGCTTGAACAATAGAAATCTATTTCTCACAGCTCTGGAGGCTGGAAATTTAAGATGAATGTATGAATAGTTTTAATATTTCCCAAGGCCTTTCTCCTTGGTTTGTAGATGGTCTCATCTTTCTGCATCCTCACATGGCCTTTCCTCTGTCTGTGAGCATCCCTTGTGTGTCTCCCTATTCTCATATGGTCATGAGTCATATTGTATTAGGGACCTGCCCTTGCAACCCCATTTAACCTTCATTGTCTCTTCAAAGTTCCTATCTCCAAATACAGTGACATTTGGGAGTTAAGGCTTCAACATAAGTATTTGGGAGAAACACAGTACACTCCACATACCCTCCATCTATAAATAAAAATAATAATTCTAGAGGCAATGTTGCACTGGAAAAATACATTTTGAAGTGAATGTTGTAGCTCTTTATACATATTTTAAAAACTTCTTTTGCTTATTTTATTACTTCAGTTCCTGTTACAGATCTTGAACCTGTTACTGTTAGAACTGAGACATCTGGGACAACATTAGGTAATGATTCTGTGCCATTTGCCAAATGCTTTTGCTGTTCATTGTACATTCCATTCAGTCTCCATCTCCTAGATTTTCCTCCTTCATAAGACAGCCACCATCATCCTCTGTTGCCATTCAATCAATCTGAAGAATACTGAAGCCTCTTAAAAACAAGTTTCCTGTTGTTTTTATGAGAGCAGACATTAGCTTAATTCAAAACATTGCTGCCATTTGGTACGTTTGACATTGTCGTGTTAGCTCATGCTCCACTGAACAGTGTTCTGTGTTAATACTAAGTTTAAAACAAGTTGGGATCTGTTTCTTATCTAGGCGGATCAGCAATAACAGCTACTCTTAGACTCCTTTGCACATCTATGTTTTAAAAAAACTATTTGTATGGTATGTTTGTTTCTTTGTTGCTGCTTTAAATAATGAGATGTTTTATTACTAACTTGATAGATAGGAAATGATCTAAATCTGCAATTTTAAATTATAAGCCTTTCCCTTAGTGTGACTCTAGCCTCCCCTCCCCTTGCACCAGGGTTGAGCCCTCCTCATTTTTTCCCAGTGAAGAAGTTCTGTGAGTGTTTAATTACAAGTGCTAATCTTCATGCCTTGAATGAATTACTCAACTACATACATGAGTTTGCCCCAAAGTACCATCAATGATAAATGAAGATACATTGGCCTAAAAGGATTGAAAATTTTAAATTACAAAAAATTGCCTAGAACTTTTGAAAATCTAACAGCTTTTGTAAAAACCTCTCCTCGATATCCAGAGCCTAAAGACCTAGAGTAACACAAAGTTTTTCTTTCTTCAGCTACCAAAATGTCACAAAGACCCCGTCGTCCACGTCCCAGACCTAAAACCACACCGAGCTCTCAAGTACCTCAGACCAAATCGGGTAAATGTGATTGCTTGATTTAAGGGTGAACCCTAGTAGCCTATCCCAGTGGGAACCCCAAGTAGTGCCAAGCTGTTCGTCGCTCTAAGCCTGAAGTCATGAGGCATGGTCAGGTGTCTGAGAATATGGCTGCTTTGCCCAGGTGTCAGAGAATACGGCTGGTTGAGATATATTTGATTCCAGAATATCTTACTCTATGTGAAAGTCTTCTTTTATATGCATTTAGTATATTTTTACCGTCAATTTCTGTCAAATTTTAATGATAAAGCTTCTTTAGAGTCAGTATATGTAGTTCAAGGAAACAAAAAAATATAAGGAATATAAATTACATCCCTTGCATATTTCTGGACCAATATTGAAAATTGCCAATATTGATGTGATAATGGTGAGTGATATGCCAGCTATGAGAGACTTTCTAAAAATAATGGAGTTGGGTATATGTTTGCATGATACATTAAACACTGACCTTGAAGAGGAAAAGACAAAGGTGATCTAGACTTGGACCTTGGGCCCACTACAGGATTTGAATGAATGGAGGGAAAAGTGAATCAAGGCAGAAGGGCTGGACATGTGGGGTGGTAGGGGATCAGCCACAAAGGCAATCCAGTGGGCCTAACACAGAATGTCCTACTTCCAGATGGCCAAAACAAGGTTATTGATGATGCTGCATTTGTAAGGGTCCAGGCAGACAGTTGAAAGAGAATTTTGAGGACCCAATTCAGAAGCTTGGATTTGATACAGGGACATCAACTGTCTTCGATTTCTACTTTATTTGGGCTTTGGCTGGACAGATAATCCACTAAGTATTTTAGACTGAGTGACCATCTTTATTTTGCTCTTTTATGTGTCATGATGAATTCTTGGAAAGATCAGCATAGTCTGCTTCAATGATTAATTTTTATATCTATTTCAAACTTATAAACTGTTTATTGCATCCATGTTTACTTAAACATAGCAAGTGCACATTTTCAGCTTCCATAGAAATACAGACTGATAAGATTTTTTTAAAGACCATTTCTTTTCCAAGGTTGTTAGATAAATGAATAAGAATATTTTCCAGTGCAGAGTTTTCCATATCAAAATCCATTATCTAAAACCTAGGATAATTTAATGTTGCCTTCTTTAAGGCAATCAAGATAATTCAAAGGCTAAGCTGAAGACCATGATTGTAGTTTCGCCAAATGTGCAAAGAATGATTATCTACTCTTTCCTTAAGAGGTTATTTTTTGTTTTTGTTTTTGAGGAAGGGTCGACACACAAGTAGATTTGTTTGGATGTGAATGTTCTGACTTTTTGTGTATTTTAAAATCTCTTTGGTTTACTGTATTTTTTGGTCAGTTCCTGCTACAGTTCTTGAACCTATCATGCTTATATCTGTAATAACAGATATACTGGCTTTTCAACAAGACTTATTCTGCTTGTTTTATAACCCAGAGTTTCCTCTTGTTTTATATTACTGTATGTCATTCTTTTGGGCCATTCATTTACATTCTTAAAATTATGAAAACTCTTAAAACATATCATCTGTCTTTTCATAGAGAATCAGTCATTCATGAGCGTACTTTAGGGCATTTATTTGCCATGTAATCTATTTTAAATTGTTTCACGTTATTTTGTTTAAGCAGTGCTTGCAGTTAAAAAAAAAACTTTTTCAAACATACTATAGGTATCTACCTCTAACTTAGTTACAAGCCATTAACAGCTATCGTGAGGCCAAAAGAATCCATTCATTTCACATCTACATCTCACCTTTTTTTTTTCTATTTCTGCAGTATTTTTTTTTTGTCTTGTTTCTATTTAGGTACTAATGTGTTCTTGTTTTAGTAGTTATGTAGAATGTATGAAAGATTGAAAAATTGAGTTATAAATCTCAGATTTAATATGACTGTCCTTGATAATACATTAAAATTTAGCAATGGTTCTTAACCTTTCTGTTGTCCAATCAAACTGTTCTGTGACACTTTGATTATAATTACTAAACTTTATTTCTTTAATTAGAAATGGATTTTTTTCTTCAAAGACTATTCTGTGCTAATAGAAATTCGTAAAGGAGTATACATGACAAAAATCTCAAGCTGGAAAGGCAAATATCTAACAGGTTGTAGATAATCTCGAATCATGTTTTCACCTCTCATTGCTTCCAGAAAAGAGGTAATGTAGTTGTGTAGTAACCCCAGAATTTCTTCCTTCAGCTTCCAAAACATCACAACAGACACACCGTCCACGTCCCAGACCAAAAACGACACCAAGTCTTGAAGTATCTCAGTCCAAACCAGGTAAATAAGTATCCCTGGTTTAGAGTCTCAGCAGCCTAACCCAGCAGGATCTCAAGAGTAATTCCAGTGGTTGGGAGTAACCAATAGGCCCTATTAAAGATATAACTCATGTTAAACAGAATTTCCCACTGTAGAGATGGCAAGAGGAACACAGTAGGGAGACAGCTGTGGGGCAACCAAAAGCCTCATAGCTCCTGAGTGAAATCTTCTCTATAACTGTGCCTTTTATTAACTTCCATTTGTCTTCAAAATAAAATTCCTTTAGAAAAATTATGCATATTCAGTTCAAATTAACAGGGTCTTCAGTATCACCAGGTCATATTAGTGTCTTTGGTGGGTGTACATTAGATGTGGGAGACATGTTTTAGTCCTCAAACCTGCAAGAAAATTGAGAACAAAAGCCTTCCTCAATAAGATAGAAGATGGCGTTAGAGAGCATGTATGCAAAGATGAGATTGATTTCTGGGTGCTCTCAACAAAATGTGCTAGGTACGTAAATAGGATCAGGAAAAGATTAGGAAATAGTGGGGCCTTGAAACCACCATAGTACATGGATGACTGGAAAGATAGGTAGGAATAAAATCAGAAAGACTGTATATATAGAGAGACAAACCAAAAGAGATAGTCTAACTGTAATACTAGTATAGAGAATGTCTGACTAGACCGTGGTCATCAAAGCTTACTGAATCTTGATTGGTCCATGGACTCTTATGGTGGAGATTCTTAGGCATCTGATGGAACAGTTGAGACTTAATCCAATAGACATCAGCAAATTCGTCTTTGCCCATGAGGGCATGTTCTTTCTTTGCTTAGAATAGAGGGATACCCTGTTAAATAGATCATGCTTCGGCCTCACTTTCTTTCCAAAGTTGTTAGTAATACCCACACATCCCACTTTATTACTTAAAATCAAATCATCAAAGGAAGAATAAGGAAATAGCTACCTGACTTAGGTATGGCCAAATTTGAGGAAATCAACAGTCTACTTTTCTAGTTTAACAGTTTGTAAAAGTTGTTACATAGTTCTAGAAAGCATATTAATAAGACTCATTTTGAAGCAAATGTCTTGAGGGTTTTTTTATTAAACAATCATTTTGTTTATCTTTAATGCTTTTGATCAGTTCCTACTTCAGACCTTGAACCTGTTACGCTCAGAACTGAGACTTGGGTAACAACACAAGGTAAAAACACATGCTCCTCAGTAGGTGCCTTTCTTTCTGATGTCAGACTCATTCCATCAACATCATACCTGCAGGTTCTTTTACTTCATAAGGTTACATCATCCTCTGTTGTCACTCCATTAAATTCTTCATCCTAAAAGTATTGAGGACTTTGTTCAAACAAGGTATTTCTTTTAAGAGACCCATGCATAAACCTAACTCAAGTCATCTGTTGTACATGTAACCATCTGAAACTGTTTTGTCATCTTGTGTGCTTTTTAATCATGTTTTGTTAAAGCTGGGTTTTGACTCTACTGACTATTATGGCATCGGGAAGTTTCTTTGCGGATCTGAAGTTCTTCTCTTTTGTTTTGTTTTGTTTTGTTTTTAACTCTCCATGTATTATCTGTTCTTTGATTAACTTTTTAGTTAATTACATGGCCTTATCTTAGTAAACTGTCAAAGAGTTTGTATCTATCACCACACCATAATGTGTTAGCAGTGGAACTTACCCTTTTGTTCAATAGAAGAGTGCTATGAACAGTTGTTTCTTGAATAATTTTACATGACTCATTCTCAATGAACTTGGATTTATAAAAGAATATATACTATTATATTAAGGGTGAAAGTTTCAATTTAAAGGTTAATAAGGAAAATTTACTAAATGTAGTAAGTTTTAGAAAATCTGGAGTCATGTGTCATGCTGTCCTTAGCTTCTGAACTAGACTCTGTAGTAATTGAAGATCTTCCTTCTTCAGCTCCTAAGACATCGAAACGAACCCGTCGTCCACGTCCCAAACATAAAACTACACCAACTACTGAAGTACCTCAAACAAAACTGGGTAAATGTGGGTTTCTGATTAAAGGAGTAAGTCCTAGCAGCTTTTGGGAGTCTGGGATTGATGCCAGTGGTAGAAGTGATAGCCCAAGTGAGCCCAGTGAGGGTGGGGGCACTAAATGATCTGCGCTGATCCCCCTGTTGAGCAAGCAAAGGAGAACATGATTTGGGGAGACATGTGTGGCAGCTGAATCCCTTGTGCTTTCTGCATAAAGATCTTCTATTTTAATGTGTATTTTATTACTTTTGCTTATTTTGTTCCATACTTCTCTAGCAGACAAAATGTCTTAAATAGAACCAGTCCTTTTTTATTTCAAGAAACAGTGTCTTCCATTTCCCCACAGCTACATCAACAGCTGTGAGGATATCACAGATGTAGCCTGCTTGTTTTTACTTCTCAGGCTGTAGTGTAGTCAAAGTCAAAACCTGCTCCAACAGGAAGCATTTAAAGATTGAACCAAGGCGATGTGTCTGTGCAAATCAAGATTATTTTTTTGCAGGGGTTATAAACATCTTTGAGCATAGAGAGAAGTTTGTGAAAGACAGGAATAAGGAGTTAGAAATAAAGTGAGTCTTAAAATCATGGAGTTTAACAGAGACAAAAAGAAAGGAGGTATTGAGGCCAGCCAGAAGGCACAGGGCTCCTGGAACAAGGGAGATACTGCTTCTAAGTGGTAAAGATAGGGCTGAGTTTGGAAGGGTCCATAAGAGCAGTTGAAGAAAGTTCTTGAAGGTATGACTCAGAAGTTTGGATCTGACCCTAGTAGTATTAGTGGTCTTTCCTGTGATCTCTTCCACATACACAGGGTACCACATTTTTGTGATTAGAGCAGAGAGCTGTTCAACTGGGTACCACACACTGAGTGGTTGTTCCTTAACCTGATTGGTTATTAGAATGATTTTGCATCACATGAGGCCTATTTCCACTTACGAGTTCTCAACACGATGAGCAAGGTTCACTTTGCTTTGTTCTTTTCTATGACTCCTTTCAAATATAAGTGCCATTCATTGTATCCATCTTATTTAGACTTGCTATTTTCTTAAAGCTTCCACAGAAAAGCCAATAATTGCCGGGACATTTTCATAAGTCTCTATTTGGTAAAATGTCTACACAAGTTTCCTAGAGCAGTACTTGGAATTAAGTACTTAAACACCTAAGAGCATATTGTGTTGACATTGAAATGCTTACCAGATTGATAGGTCAGCTATCACTGACTATCTCGTAAAAGAATATTTACCTGGTTATAGGGTGACCAAATATTTTATACATTTATTTGAAGCAATGTTATACTGGTTAGATTTTAACTTGCTGACTTTTCACAAGTGTTGACTTCATTGATTTTCATTAGTTCCCACTACAGATCTTGAAGCTGGCACTCTCAGAACTAAAGCTCCAGAAATCGTGGGTAATGAGAATGTGTGTCCTTCAAATAGTGCTTTTCCTGCTCATTGTCACGCCATTGTGGCCACAGGTTCTCCTGCATCTTACAACCATTTCAACACCCTCTGCTGTCATTCCATTGTAGTCTTTATCTTGAAATTATACTAAACTCTATTTCAAGTTACCTGTTAAACTTAAGAAAACTGTGAGTATGCTAATATGAGGACATCCAACTGCCATAACTGTTTCATGTGATCATCTGCATGTGCTGAAAAGCACTGACTGCTTTAAGCTTCTTTTCAAACATGAATTTCCATCTGTCCCTTATTTACACTGCTCTCCCTCCTCAATTTTACAAATGTCATGATCTTTAATTGTATTACTTTTTATTGTATTAGGATCTGTGTGATTATATTGATGGATCTATTGTTTAAAAACAAGATGCTTTTACATAATTGTCAAAATTTTAAATGTGCCTAAGTCTTGAGACTTTAAATGAAAGGCTTTTCATGATAGAGTACGGTAACTCTTTCATGAGAAGGTTAACAGTATTTAACTTTTATTGAGTCAAGGATTACTTTGAAACTTTGAACACACCCTATAATGTGTTGATCCTGATGCTTTCAAATAAATAAACTCATTATTGTACCCATGATTATTTCAATAATAGGCATTTATCTCAACTTGTACAGAAGTACAAGTAGAATGATAAATGCTTTTTCAGTAGAGTTAGAAAAGTATATATTATCTAACTGTAAGAAGTTTGTCTAGCAGAATTGTGCATATTAGCAACAGTCAGATAATCAAACATCTGGGAGAACTTGTTGACCACCATGATATTTAGCAAAGTACAATACTGTATCTATCTTATGAGTTTAATGGGTACTTTTCCACAGTGTAGTCAAATCTGCAGAGGAAGTGTCTCTTTTCTGTTAGTCTTGAGGCTTAAAAATTGACTCTTGCAGTTAGCCTTGAAGTGAATTTTTAAAAAAAACTCTTTGGTTTCTTTTATTATTTTTGGCCAGTTCTTCCTACAGCCCTTGAACCTGTCACTCTTAGAACCAAGGATCCAGAAACAACATTAGGTAATCCAGAATTTGTGAACAGTTTTTTCCGGCTCATCATCAACCCATTCTATCCTAATCATAATCACTTTGTCACCATCTTTATAAGACTGTCTTGTCATCTTGTGCTGTCCTTCAACTTTAATTTTCTTCTTGAGAGTATTGAAAACTCTTAACGGAAGTTACCTGTTGTTTTTAAAAGCTATGCATGGAATAAGTCAGAATATCTGTCAACCATGTAATCTTGAACTTTTATCTAAACGGGGCTCAAATTGAAAGCTGAGTTTCAAAGTTGGCAATGTCTATATCTCCTCTAGACCAACCAAACCATAGCAATTCACATGGTATCATAGATTCTTTGGAAATTTTCTATTTCTTGGTGTGAACCTAAGATCCCACTACCTACAGCTTGGCCATGGTCCTTTTCTGCTTTTGAGGTTAGAGATTTATGAGATTCCTCACTCCTTGACTTAATTTTATGTGTGAGTTTTATCTCTTAAGAATCTGCAGTGATTAAAGAAATAGTTAACAAAATAGAAAATATTTCAATCTTGAAACACATATGCCTTGAATTTCAAGAAAATATAACGTATTTTAGAAAATCTAGAGCCTTGTTTCCAAAACCATCTTCACAGGAGTAATCCAAAGTTTCATCCTTCAGCTCCTAAAACAGCACAACGAACCCGTCGTCCACGTCCCAGACCTAAAACCACATCAAGTCCTGAAGCACCTCAGACCAAACGGGGTAAATATGCTATTCCATGATTTGAGGGGTGAACCCTAGCACTCTGCCCCAGTGGGGTCCCAAAGAAATGCGTCTGATGGGAAGTGACAGCCTTCAAGGCATGAGAGGTATGGTTAGCAACTGCTTCTTGAGTGAAATTTTTGGTCTCTCTAAAGATGTGTTTATAGCAAGACTGGCATAGTCACTGATAATTACTTATTGCTATATCTGCATTTAAACACATGATCTAGTTATTATGGTCATGATTACATAAGCATAAGTATTATTTCAGCTTCCAAAAGTTGTCACAAGTTACTTTCATATATATCTTCATATACATTGTCTAAGCAGATTTTCCAAAGCAAGCTTTCATATTGGTTAGAGTCAGAATATCAAACATCTTAGAAGAACCTCATAGTGACCATACTAATCTGCATAGCAGAATTTAAAGCTTGTGACTACTTTCTGCAATGACTTGTTCCTGACTCGTTTGACCAAATTCTCAAAAATAAACTGGTTCCTGTCAATTCAAAAGTTTAAAAAAAAAGTCATTTGAAACGAATGTTTTGAAAGAAAAATTAAGATTTTTTAATGTGCATTTATACTTTTTCATGTTCCTGTTGTTGCTTTTGGTTAGTTCCTGCTACAAGCTTTGAACCTGTTATTCATAGTTCTGAGGCTCCAGAATCAACATTAGGTAATGATTTTTGTGACCTCATTACATACTTTTTTATTCATTGAAAACCTACTCTATCACTGTCATGGCCAGAATTGCTCCTGCTTTCTTAGACTGCTCTTGATCTGTTTCATACTTCATCTTATATGTAGTCAGGATTCTTTTTTTATTTTTATTTTTGAGAGAGAGAGAGAGAGAGAGAGAGACAGAGACAGAGTGTGAGTGGGGGAGGGGCAGAGAGAGAGGGAATCACAGAATCTGAAGCAGGCTCCAGGCTCTGAGCTGTCAGCACAGAGCCCGTTGTGGGGCTTGAACTCATGAACTGTGAGATCATGACCTGAGCAGAAGCTGGACGCTTAACTGACTGAGCCACCCAGGCGCCCCATTAGTAGTCAGGATCCTTAATTCAAGTGCTGCCTATTGTTTTTAACAAATGTCCCTGGACCCAGGAAATCTATCTGCCATTAAACTTCCTTTAAAATTTCATTCTCTGAAGTGTCTGAAGTCTAAATTACAACCCATCTATTTGGTAGTTAGATCTATAAAATGATAACAATTAAATACCATGAAATCTTTCTGATCAACTTACTTTCTATAAGATTTTTGTGACATACGCATTATTCTCTTCCTATTTTCAGTGATTGTTTTTCCCTGTTATATTAAATTATCTAAAAAAAAAAAAGTGCTTTCTGGAAGTGCAAATAATAGTAAATACAAGCTACAGTCTTTTCCCACCACAGAAGATTTTGGTTATTCTTTATCTTCCACCAAGCTTAGCATTGATTCTTAATCTTCACTAACTAGGAATCTCTGAGTAATTACATTAATATCTATTCCTCTAATTAACAAATCTTGTTATTTTGTTTCCAAAACACTGTCAGTAGTGATAAGAAACAGATTAGTAAAATAAAATGTTTCAAACTTAGGCAATAAACTCAAGAAAATCTAATGTTTTAGAAAACACAGTCTGTGAACAGTGCTTTTGATGGTTTCTAGACCTATAAACACAATAGCAACTCGATTTTCTTCATTTAGTTTCAAAAACGTTGGGGGGAAAATAAATCCTCCTCCCAAACTTTAAACTTCTGAAAGTTTCACAGCAGCAATCAAGAAAGTCAGTGATTTCTAGTTTGAGTCCTTCCAGCCCATTTCAGTTGGATCCCAGGGATGACGGTGATGTAGTTTGTTAACTTTCAATTCCCACCTCTATACCTTCTAAGAGAGAGAAGGCACAAATTGTAGTTAGTATCTCTATAATTGCATGTTGACCAAAAGGATCATGGTTGGGGAGATTTATATAGTAGCCAAATTCATCATGTGCCCTGCAGAAGGATTATCTCCAACAAAAGATGCATCTTATTAAATTCTCTAACCACTCTATTTCATTTATCTTTTTTTTGAAATTGGCAATACTTATTTGGCTTACTAAACAAAAATTTCCTTGCCCTCTGTGTTCCCAGAACTATATTAGCAGTTGGGTGGGGTGAGGTGAGGAACAGAGATAGAGACCAAAGTAAGAACATGTTTCACTTGCTGAGAAGAGTACAATATAACTGTGAAGAAACACTGTTCTCAAGTTTGTTTGTTTGTTTGTTTGTTTTGTTTTAAATAAGGCAATTTGCTTATACAAAAGCAGCTTGTTTAATTGGTAAGAATATAGAGAGAAAATACTTAAAGGAAACAAAGATCTATGTTGATTGATAGAGAATAGTTGGGCTTTGAAATAACTTCAGAATTTTGCATTAGTGGGCAGGAGGGTGGAAACTGCAAAAATAAAACAAAAAATCTCAATACCTATTGAGATTACCCAAGGGGGAGGTCCAACTAGAACACAGAACAAAACACGCCAAATGGTACTAAACATGTTGGTAATGATACTGTCATAAAATCAGCTGTAGGAAGCTCTTAGAAAGCCCTTGTGGGAATTCATATTCAGATACCATAGTGAGAACCTAGTTTTTTCTCAAATAGGCTCTTGCATTTTGTAGGATGCTTAAGATCAGGGGTGAGAAAATTTTTTATGTAAGGATGTTAGATGGTAAATAATTTAGACTTGTAGGCCATTCTCTGTTGAAACTACTTGATTCTGCTGTAGTATCTCAATTGAAGGCAACCAAAAGCAATACGTAGATGATATGGAAATATGCCATGGATCATCTTAACTTGAGGGTGTTGTTGTATTCCTATAAAATTTTATTTGGATTTTATACCATTTTCACATGTCATAAAATATTACTCTGAAATTTTTTCTGTCATTGAAAAAATACAAAAACTGTTCTTAGCTCACAGATCAGGCCAAGGACTGGATTGGCAGGGCCATAGTTTGACAATTGCTGTTTTAATAATGTATACTCTGCATGGCTCTCCATAACCGTGTGATTTTTGAAGATCTATGTATTTCTATCCATTGCTACCTTTATCTAAAACCTGTAAAAATAAATTTTCCATAATTACTTTGACAATTTAGATGCTCTTCTTTCAGCTCCCACTGAACTGCAAACTCTTACTTTGAAACCAGTGACATCACCAAGCCTAGAAATGACACAGAGTCAACCTGGTAAATAGACTGTTTTATCTGTCTGGGTACACTGTGAGCCTCAGGGGACATTTTCCAAGTGTTAAATTTTCAAATATAAAAAAAACAATACACATTTAATAACTCGATGCATTGTACATGCTCTTCCCATGATTGCATACTGGTGTTAAGTTAGTTACATATTCATGGCAATTGTTATTCACCTGATAGACATATTTATCTTCATTTCATTGTGTATACTCTGTATCACATAGAGAATAGTCAAGTATGTGGATTAAGCAGTCAACAAAACCACTTAGAAGAATTGATTTTATCCCTTATTTTTCACTAACAGTTACAAACTTGTAGTTCTCTTTAGTAATAAGCTAAATGTGTGCTCTGTTCTGTGAAAAGAAGGTTCGTTCAGTTATAACCATGAAGGAGGGAGAAAGTTCTCACTTAAGCACAGGTCACAAAACCACCCTATACAATACTGCCCTTCAAAAATGAAAACAAACATTTTAAGTTAGGAATTCAGTAGCTACTCCCTGGCATATATTTTGAAACATCAGATCTTTTTCCAGCATAGGGTTATAATTCTTTTCATCTCCTTTGTGTATCTTCTAATTAATTAAATGACATTTTTGTGCCTGTGATGGTACAAGTTACGGTTGTTAATAGTTACCTACAACACTTTCAAAATTAGGAATTCAATTCAGTTATTTGAGCTTCCCATCATGTTATTAATAATACTGTTATTATCATAACAGCAAACATTGAGCATGACATGCAAACAAAGTGCAAGACACTTTTCTAAATAGTATTTAGCTTGTGTGCATTCCCAATGCTGGCAACAACCCATTCTTGATCAATTGTATCATTTTGTGTTCTCTGCTAGTTTCTGAAGTCCCGGAATTCATTACATTAAGCATTGAGTCATCAAAGGAAGCTATAGGTAAAAAACATTTTCCCATCAAGAAGTCAGGTATATGTGCTTTTCCATCTCATTGCAGAAGTCATCTTTGGATGCCCTCATGCTTTGTGACATTTCATAGCTCTTCACATCTTGTCTGTGCTCATCCAGTGAATCTTAAAAGTCAGATATTACATACAGCACGTTGTGCTAGTGTCTGCTGTATTGCTATGCACGTTTCACAATTTTCTTAGTTGCCTTTCACTCTGAATGCAAAATTTAACATTCTCATCATTCTTTAAATATGAACATCCTGTTTTTCATTTTTATATTGTTTTTAGGTTTCATCCCCATGCTTTTTAAGGACTCTTTGTCTTTTTATTAGTAGAATACTTAATCAAAATATGTAAGGAAGTGAAATTACCTGCTTTACTCCAAGTAGAAATTGCTGAAGACCCTGACAGTTACCGTGTGTGTGTGTGTGTGTGCGTGTGTGTGTGTGTACCCTTGCCCACACTGAACACTGCCTTCATTATCTGCCTTCACCTCTGCCCTCTTAAATTGTAGTCATTTTCCTAATCTACCAAAACATTATTTATTCTCATGAATATATCTACTTAACTAACCTCTGTTTACAAAGTCAACAGTGTTCTATTACAGTGTTTTATGAGCTGCCCACCACTAACCAGCCATTCCCTGTTTATTCCCTAGCACCAACTGTAACAGATTATCTATATCCCTCTGCCAAAGCACCACTCAGTCCAGAGGAGCCAAAGACTGCAGGTGGTAAAGGTTCTCATGCTCTCATTCATTTATTCACCAAATTTTTAATTAGCATCTGTTATGTCCATGGAACATGGAAGTTCAGGCTGTGGTATTTGTTCTGCAGTTGAATTCATTTGAAGAGCAATAGCTTCCCAAATTCTTGGATTCTTAACACTAAAATGACAACTGACTCTCTGAACACAGAAATTCTGGTTTTCTGTGGTATCAAAATATGGAACATAATGGCATTTGATAGCCAGCTACTGACAGTTAAAACATAAATATTAGTTGGAAAATTAGTATTACGGAATAGGATTTCCCCCTTGTTTCTCTCTTTTCTTCTCTAAATCCATCGTCCTATCTATAAAAAAAATACATGCAAAATCTTAAGAGAATGAGATGTGTTGACATTCAAGAAAGATATACTTAACTATAGCTTAACACCTTAAAGTTTTCTAAAATTGTTCTCCTTTGTTTTGATACAGTTGTGGAATCTATTACAAATGTGTCTGAACCACCTGAGACCACGCTAGGTAATGACACACCTCAGCAGCTTTTGTTCTCATTGCCACCATCACCTGAGAACCTCAGGTTCTCTCTCATTGTGAATTCATGTTGCAACATCATTCTTTGCCACTGCAGTTAATTTTCTTTCTAGGTGCTTCTGTTTGTAACCATTGTCCAAAAAGTTTCTTCTTCTGTTCAGTTTTGTATCTAGATGTTGGTCTCTTTCTTTACTTAAGTCAGTGAAACTTTGAAATCTAAAGCATCTTTTTCCTAACACTGAACATTCTGCCAGCTTGTATTGTGTCGAATATTTCAGTTTTCTTTTTGTATGATGATCCATTTTATACTTTATGCCCTAGCAACGTACTTTCCATTAACACTCATTTCATCACATTCGTTTACATGTCTGATTTTTTTTTTTTTTTTTTGCCACAATTCTAAGTGAAATTCAATGCTTCTTCATGGGCTCACGCTTTAACATTCCTTATTACTTTGGTTTGCTCTTTAAGGTTACTATCTTTCTAATATTGTTCTAGTAGTGTTGAGGAGGTACTAGTTTGAAATGAGGACTTAAAAGTAAGGATATTGCTTACTTTGAAATTATTTGGTAATCTGGCATCTCAGCATTTTTTAAACTTAACGCATTATGAAGAAGTAGGAATGCTATTTTGCTACAGAGTTGCAATTTCTTTTTTTTTTTAATTGTTACCATCCTTTCTGTCATCAGTACTTAAAGTTTGTGAAGCACTTTCATAACCCCAGGTACTTTCCTTCAATTATCATAGAGACATCTCCTCTGCCTTTCCAAACTATAATCCTACCCAGCCCAGATGAGCCTCCGACTGAACCGGGTAAATATTATTTTGTATTTCATGTAGAAGGTGAGTGTTTGCAGAATTTATAAGAATGGAAAGACAGTATGGGCACTGTAGACATCAGAACACCTAACTTAATAACTCTGCTCACAGTCTTTGATGGGGGATCTGACTTCCCTGATGCCCCATTTCTCATCCTAATAGACATTCACTTGGCAGCGTTATGAATATTCTTTAGGCTATGGCTGAAAAGCCCTTCTGAGCTACTCTGCAAATGTTTCAAACAGGAAATAGTATTGTTGCTGGGAAATAACATTTATATTCCATTTTTATATATAAATATGTATCTTAATTTTAAATACTTTATCATCTTAACTAGTTTTACAAGTCCTGCGGTAATGTACAGAATATTTTAAGGTATCTAATTTGTGTTGGAGATTAACAGATTTCACTGTGTGGTCCCCATAAAGGGGTACAATTGGCCAGTCACCTTATCATTATTCAGGCCCTTTACTTCTTTCTCCTCCCCTTTCTGCAGCAGTTGGACCTTTCACTGCATGTAAATAAGAAAAACTGACGTGAAACCAGCTACTTAGCAAGTCGTCAAGGTTTACTTGATGGTGGAATTTGAAATACAGGAAAACAGATCACCAATATGGATAACTAAATGTTTGGCCTCTTACAAGGAAAAATCCTCTCAATATCTATAGGCTTTCTTAGCGTGATAGTTTATCATAAATAAGCCCAAACTTGTGTTTTGATTGTTAATAAGCTATTTCATATGGCTCTATTTCCAAAAGAGATATGAATGTTAATTTTATGCATTGTCCTCTAAAATATCTCATTAAATTTTGCCTACCAAATTGACAGTTTAATTTTTACTGAAATATCACCTTAACCACATTAACTGACTCTGTGCCAGTCATCTCTAACTTCTCCAAAGTTTAAGTAGCTGTAATGATACGATCGGAATGTTTCATTGTGAATACTATTAGTAATATCTACCTCATACCATGGGAGAAGCAAATAGCCCATCAGGAACCTCAGCAAGCCAAGGAACTTGGTAGTCAGAAAATCACAAGACTGAAAGAAATTCTAGAATCACAGAATTTCAGTATTGGAAGGGCTCTTAAAAGTCCTGTTACTTTTGAGAGAGAAGCTGAGGCTGTAGACTGAGTGATTAGCAAAGGGAGCTCTTAAGCCTTCAGGCTCCTAAACCAGCACAATCTCTTGCATATATTGGTGTTCATTTCTCTCCAGGCGATCCCACTGAAGATTCCACTGAAACCACTGCATGCAGACTCGATAGAAACTTCTAGTATCTAATAACTCTTATTTTCAGCCAGCTTTCCTTAGGTGCCTGAAACCCAGTGACCTTGGAAACCATTTTGTTTCTCCTAAGCTGTTTATACCAAACACACTAGAGTCCATACAAATGTGTTTCCATAAACTGCAACCTTGCATTTGATAATTACTTTCCTCCGGCAGGATATACTTCTCATTTTCTTGGTAAAGAAACAATTGATTTTTACAGTGACTGTCCTAGAAGTACTGCAGGAATCGCCCAACAAAGGAATAACTTTCTCAGGAATGTATCCTTTGAATTTCTATTCAGTTTTTCTTCCCCAGCATGACCAGTGAAAATTGTATTATGTTGACTAAGATTTTTTTCCATTAGCACTTGGTATTAAAATACCATTCATTTTCTAGGTATATTTGGAATGTGACATACCAGCTTTGGTTTTAGAAGAAATTGTATTTATCTGCACTTAAAATTTTATAGCAGATATTATTGTAAAATAGTATGAACTTGTAATAAGGATGAATTCTTACTATGAAATTTATTTTTAACCTTTTAAAAGGTATTTGAAGTAGATATTTCATCTGCCGGCTGAATATCTTGGATATCATTTAATGTGCTTTCTTGTTTTGTTTTCCATTATAATAATATAAGAAATTTATCTCTCTTTGTTCTGTGGTTCTTTGAAAGCTTGATTTGCATTAGCTGCTGTGTATTTAAGACTTCATCTTTGAGATCCTAGAGGCTTAGATACTGTGATTCTTGAAGCGCTTAAGAGCTTCAAACCTATATTCTTTTTTTTAGCTCCCAAGCAGATACCACGTGCTTCTCCCAAACCAAAAACATCTCCACGTCCGAAAATCCCACAAACACAGCCAGGTAAAGATATGTTTTATATTCTGGCCTGAAGAATTTGATATTATTGGATTTGTTCTATTGAGTTATAGTCAGTTGGGTTTTTCACCCTTGTAAAACAAGTCTTCCTTTGAAATACAAGAAACATTTACATCTATTTGTGAACTTCATCAAAAAGTATGTGATTGGAATAGCTTATTCCAGAAAGCTTCCCTGTTAATACATTATTTGAAGAGGGAGCTGGAGAAGAATGGAATTTCTTCAGAGTAGCCCGCCTATTCCCATCGCCTCTCCGAGCGTGGGAATATTTGCATGGTCCTGGAATGTGCTTCCCCCTGCCAATTACTTACTTACTTACTTACTTACTTATTTATTTATTTATTTTTACTTCCAGTAGATTTTATTTAATAGTATGTCATGAAGATTTGTTTTTATATATATATACTCTCCTATAACATAATGATAATATAATATTGCTTTGGCTGTTTTGCTGTAAAATTGTGATAAGGACCTGAACAAGAGTCATTATAAACTGTTTTTCATTCTGTTCAAGACACTCTTCTTTGAATATGATTAAATCTAACCCTAACTTCTCAACCAAGATTTTGTCCAATTTTTCCAACTGCCTTGGAGGATGTCTAGTTGGGGCTACCCTAAACTTGACATGCCTCAGAGCTCATTATCTTTTCCTCCTTTCAATTTCTCATTTTTGTCTGTGGTAGGTTCTCAGTATTTTAAATCTAATTTTTGCTCCTCTTCCTCCCCGCCCTCTGCAATCCATCTATTAATAAATATGATACCTTCGTTTCTTCGGAACATGTCTAGCATTGGTTCCTACTACAAGCATGTACTGGTGTGTTGTCTTTGATCTTCTTTTTTCTCTAATTTCAAATTATACCACCCCTCAGTGCTTAAGTGATTAACTCATTTCATCAGTTAGTCACTCAACAAATATTTCCTGCATTCTGTGGCCTGTGTGCCAGACATGGGATATGAGACAGAATTGTATCCATCCATGGTCAAGGACTTTACAGTCTAGGCTCATCATATAAATTTAAACATATCATTTATACATGGTCTACTTCCAAAAGTTATGAGGGTGCACCTACTCAATTTACTAGAAAAGGAGCCTTCACTACCACTTATGGTCTGGGGAAGGAAAATGTGAGCACCATCAAAATTATGCTTAATCGAGGTAGTAGTTCTTAATTCCTACCACTGATCCTTTAATCATATGTCAGTATCCCTACCAAAAGAAAAAACTGTAGATTTGGGCATGGTCTTTAATATCCGATTCTAAGAGAAATTTTGCCTATCATTTTTTTTCTCTTAATTCTATGTTTGACATCTAGCTAATGATTTTAAATCTGCTTTAATGTATTTTTAAGTGTGTTTTCTTTAATTACTAAAGCTTTGCTATGACAATAGTATGATACATAGTGTAAAGGTACCATGGCCAAAATTCCCTAGAATACAAAATTTAAAATAATAACAATAAATACACTGGAAGCATTAATACATAATAAATACTATGAAAAACAATGATTAGTAAATAAATAATGATTAATGAATAGAATAAGAACAAAAAAATCAAAGCAAGGATATTAAATTGGTAGAAAATTAAAATCTGACCTTAAAAGCTTAACAGATAAAATGACATGAGAAGAAGCAGCTCTCAGCTTTTTATTTAAATGTAAAGCATAGAACAAAAGTAGTAGAGAAAGGAGAAACAGAAGAAAGCATGAAAACTTGATGAATGTTGGAAAATAAAAGATGAAAAATAAGTGCTTGAGTGTTAAGACATTGGGAATATAAATTCCTGGTTAGTAAAATTTTTAAAAGTAAAGGAGATATGAGGTAACAAAGAAGACATTTGTCATTTTATCTTTTTGAGCTACATACTCTGTACTTATAGAAATACATGTAGTAAATCGGGAGCTTACTCTAACTTCCCATCATTCTAAATTTCAAGATTGTTTAATTTTTATTTAGACCTTTAGCCAACCTTGTTCAACAAGATATGCAACTTCATAATGGATAGATTCATATGTTCGATGCATTCCACTCTCTAACCCTGAAATTTTGGAGTGGTTGTCAGCCCATAACAAGACAGCCTTTTGATTCTGTTCCCACTGAGGCAACACTCAGCACACCAGCATCTCCTGTGGAAAGTAACTGCAAACCAAATACTTCTAGCTTGTCATTGCACTTAATGCAAGAGAACAATTTGGAAAATTGATTGTGAAGAAGTAAGTGTATTCTAATTATTCCCCTTCAAAGCGGGTAAAATTAGGAATTCCCCTACCCAAGAGAATGATCTTACTGAATAGATCCTAGCAATGTTTGTGTAGCATGTATATGTATGTATCACTAAATCTTTCAAAGGTGAATAATCAAATGCTGGTACTTTCTCCCTTACCCTTGGCTAGATCTTGTAAATTTCAAAAGGCCGTTTGGGAGAGAGAATGTTCTGTGCATATGTACAATACCAAATGCAAATTATTATTGCTAGACTGTAAAGGGATCCCTGACAGTAGAGTATACAACACCAAGTACAACACAGTGTGATCACCTGCTAATTTTTTCAGATTGAAATGCTATAATTGGGCATGCTACCTCTCTTCCTATTTATACTTAGATGGCAAGATTTAAGGCAAAGTGGAATAAAAAGTTTGGAACAAATTATCAAAGGTATTTTGTCATTGAATAAAGGTTTTTTTTAGATTCCTGTGTTCATAGGTAATAGTCAACAACCCATTATTAATTTTATCCCAATAAATCTTACAACCATCAAAACTATGGGTGCTTTGGGTTTATGTAGAGATGAACAACATGAGAATTGGAATATACTCAAACCTTTCACTATCAAATTTGTAAAAATCTCCTAGAAGTGGAAAGAATTTTTATATAGTTCTCACATCATTTTGACATTTCATGTGTAATTCTCATAATCACCCTTTAAGATAGGTTTATTATTTCCACCTAAAAAATGAGGAACAAGTTAAAATGTGACCTCAGCACCAGGATCTAGAGAGCCCAAGTGTTTGAATCTAGTGCTTCTGTCTGGACCTAAGAATTCAGTTCAAGTCTCATCTCTGGTACTTACTACCATGTAACCTCGGGCAGAGAGTCACCAACCCAAGCTACTAAAGTGAAGCTCATAATTCCTTCAATCATTATGGTGAGAATCAAAGGGCACAATCCTTATAAAACCACTTTTGAAATTATAAAATGAGCTGTAAATAAATTAGATCTTTTTTTTTTTTCCTGGTATCAGCACCTCATTACTCCAAAGGAGCAGTTGTGGGAAGACCATTTTAGTTTGTGAACATGCTCATTTAAAGATTGATTTGAGCCTAAGCATGGCAGAGAGTGTGGAATTCAAGCCTACTCACTGTATTATCTTCTCTTTCTGCTGTTGTCTGAGTTGACTTTAAGCTTGTCTTATCCATGCTTCATTGGCTTCTACTCTGATTTCACTGAATTAATCTTCACAGAAAGACATGAGGGTGGATTCGATGAGTTAAACTTCGAGAAGAGTGCTCTTGCATTAATTTAATTGCTGTCTCTTCTGAAATAAAGATTTTAAAAACAGAACTTTCTCCACCCTACCCTTATGCTGAGTCATATTTTGTGGTTTCTCAGATAACATTTTTCTAAAAGTATCTGGAATTCTAACTGATAAATATTTAGAGCCTAAGGTTTATTTTTCCATATAACTCCCATTTCAATACTTCTTTTTTTAATCAGTGGTCAGGAATACACTCTGTCATATCTTACATGTTAAGCATGCCTGGGAGATACCGAACCAAAATGACTCATCATCTGAGTTCTCTCTTTCAGCTCGTAAGGTGCCTCAGCGTGTTACTTCAAAGCCAAAAACGTCACCAAGTCCAGAAGTGTCCTATACTCCACCTGGTAAATGATTTATTTCATGTTTAACTCAAAGGCATTCTGTCATGCTCTGCTGCAATGACACCTGAGATCTGATAGATGTGAGGTCAATACTTGACTTATGTTCAAATGCCATGTTGAATCATCCATGGTATGAGCATCTCAGAGGCTTCATAAGTTATCTAGTTGCTCATATAGTAAGCTATCGATACAGTCAAATGGCAGAGAATTATGCCAAGGGTAAATCTTCCTTCTAGAACTAAAGTTCTCATATAATAAAAATAAACCTACCAATGCTAACCGTACTATGTTGAAATGGTCCACCAAAATAAGATCAAGAATTCGAGACTTTTACCACGTAAAACGATAAAGTGTTTTGCAAACAGAGGAAATGTTTACCCACTGTCTTCGGTTCGGTAATTTTACACTAACCAGCATTGAGGTTTTTTGTTTTGTTTTGTGTGGTCGATTAAATTCTACTTTACCCGTTCATGGAATAATAGCTTAGGTTGAGAAATAAGAAATTTCACATACACAAAAGATTTCTCTAGGTACAAATCCATTTCTTGCCCATCATCTGAGAAGGCCTTTTGTCCATTTACAGAGGGAATAATTTCATATTTGTGGGAGTAGTTGGTGTGGGACCTGCAAGGACCAAAACATTCCCTGAGTCTTGCTGCCAATGCTCTAGGTCCTCAAGTGACCTTAGGAAGCCACAGTAAGCCGAACAGTTCTCTGATAAACCAAACCAAGCTAATTTTAAACTAAATGTTCTGGGAAATGCTATAATTCTTTCTTTCTTTTTAATGGTCCAATTATTATAAATTTCTAGATGCTCCTAGAAGCCTATGGAACATTCCCAGAACCATGCTGTAGCATGAAATGATGGCATTTTGGAAGGAAGCCTGAATTCACTTGCTATAAATGTCTTCCAGATTTGTAAGCGGGGGTTATTGCTGCTGTGGGAGTCTGGTCGTTGCAGGTGGTGATAGGCCAGAGAAAGGCTCCTTTGCCCTGAAGTCTAGAATTTAAATTTGCACCACTAAATGCAATAACCAATACTGCAAACACCAGCAAGAAAAAAGCTGATCTTTCCACTTGGAAAAATTCAATTTCTTATTTTCAGTTATGGCAAAAAAAATGTAACAGTAATTGACTCATTAATGATAACAGTAGGTTTGAGTGATTTTGTTTGCTTTTCCTTTATGTTAGAGAAAGTAATATTGTTGATCCTGATGTGACTTAATCTCATTAAACCAATATATATAGTCCTTATTTTTTTTCTTCTTAAATACCAAATATTTGCCTCAATTCTACCAATGCCTTATTTTTCACAGGAACTCTGTGAGTTTGAGCACTGGAACAACATAACAAACTGCCCTCTGGAGTCTCCACTGGGCTTATTCTGTTGACTCTCCAGTTCCACATGCTCAGTTAGAATTCTGTCTCTAAACCTAGTGTTGGTCCCACCACTGTATTCATCAGGGGCTCCACTGTTGTTCCAGGGGTGCAAGACCTACAGGAATAATCTTCAGTTTTCTCACAAGTGTTCAAACAGACGAGGTTCTGCTGTGCTCAGTTTCTGGGTCCTATCTGGGCTCAAGTTTACATCCTAATGAACCCAGAACCTTGTTTACCAGCCCCTATGGATTATATCTCAGAAAGCAGAGGGGAATTTACACTATACTTAATATGTACTGGTATTCTAGAGAAATAGATTGTCTGCAAAAGTCTAAAAGTGTAAAATGTACTGCTGAAATCAAGACAGAGTTAATGGGTTTTTAAAATATTTATTTTTGAGAGAGAGAGAGAGAGAGAGAGAGAAGCAGAGAGAGGGAGACACAGAATCTGAAGCAGGCTCCAGGCTATGCGCTGTCAGCACAGAGCCCGACAGAGGGCTCGACCTCACGAACCGTGAGATCATGACCTGAGCTAAAGTCAGATGCTTAACCGACTGAGCCACCCAGGTGCCCCCAAGACAGAGTTATGCTTTATCATAAGGTTTATCTCAAAATTTATTCTGAGAGACATCAGAAGCAACAAACTGGAGTTTTTAGACCTGTATCAAATAGGTCAGTATAGGATATGCCATGTAGCTCTTCCATTCATAGATTCCTAGCTATAACACAGGTTTCATCTACTTAGACTTTTAAAAAACTATTTTCTAGCCACTCAGTTGAATTATCTCTATAATACTTAAGGAAAATCTAGACAAATTGAGCCCACACACCATGTCCAGAACCAAAATAGAACTGGATTTTCTTCAGATGTGCCTTAGAGGAATGATTTCAAATTCACAGCTAAGGACTTGCCCTGATAACCTGGCTCAACAGAGCTGGGCTTTCTTTGTAGATCTGTTTCTAAACAAAGAGCTGTCTTGGCTTTGTGGTGCCTCTTCTGGCCCACAGATACTTGGAGAGACTTCAGTCATTGGAAGTCAACCAGGAAGACAATCTAAATTTCAGCAAATTATGCAATCTTCACAAATGTTCTATATAACTACTCTCTTCGGTAAATTCTAATTTGCAGCCGCACTGTAGCATTTTTGCAGTTAGTAAATGAGGGAATAATGATGAAATGCCTTTGGAGGTAGAATCACTAGTACATAGGCAATGACTAGAAGTTGCTATGGAGAGGAGTATGACACTGCTGATTCTAGCTTGGACAAGTGATAGATGATAACACCACTAAGGCAGGGAACACAAAGGGATAAACACCTGTGTTGGTGCATGCTGGGTTTGGAGGGACACTACAACTTGCAAGTGGGGATGTCTAACTGGGGGTTGAAATGCATTTCTGTATTTCTAAACCAAAGTTAAGGTTAGGGATATAGGTTTGGGAATCACCTTCTACCTATAGAAGGTTATTTAAATCTTGTGTGTGAATGACACCATCCAACAGAAAGTATAGACTGAGAAAAGAAGAGGACAGAGGTAAAAGACTTGGGGGGCACAGTTACATTTAGGAAATGGATAGGGGAAGAGGGGCCAGCAGAAGTTGCTGCCAAAAATATAGTAGAGTACCAGGAAGGGGGGTCTCGGGAGGCAAGGCAGGGAAGGGAGCTCAACAACGACAGTGAAGTAGAAAAGGATCAGAGGAGCTGCTGGACCTGATCGTGCAGATCCAGAAACCCATACCCAAAACCTATGGGCCCATGCTTCAAATCCAGCAGTTACCAGATTTTAGATAGGCAAAAACAGAACGTATACCAAATACATGAATATGTCTCCAGTAAGAAGTATGAATAAAAGTGAATAAAAACTATAATGACCCTTAGGTCAGGTCCAGTCAGGGTTTGCTGTCTAATTAGTTGAGAAAAAAACTTAAAGTTTTCAGAGCATGCAGACTTCAGAGCTACGGATAGAGCATCGTGGATCCATGGTTGCAGGAGATCAGTGAAGTGGAAGCCAGACCACAGCAGATGAAGATACAATCGAGAGACCAGGAAGCAGAGGAAGATAAAGTTTTTTGAATATAGGAATGAGAGCAAAGGAAGGATGGATTGAAGGGGAAGCCATATCAAGGAAATGATTAGTGTTTTTAGGGTGTTGGAGCATTTGGACTGCTTAGCAGGTGAAGAGGGAGGAAATCATGGATCAACGGAAATATGGACTAATGGAGAAGCATGTAAGATAATAGAAATAATGGAAGGTAAAAGGCCCTACAAGAGAGGATGGCCTAGTGGCACAGGTGAGCTCACAAAGTGGCCTTCAAACTGGTGGGAGATCTGCTTCCTCCAAGATGGGACCTAAGGGTATAAGGTTAGGATAAAGGAACAGAGAATCTGGAGGTGAAAATGGTGGATAGTCCGCATGTTACTTTTCTAAGTCAGTCTCTTTGTAGCTTACGGCAGGAGTAAACCTCATTGAAGATTTCATATTCCACCACGTTTATTGGAGAATAAGAGATTAATTCTCTCAACTACTCTAGTGAAACATTCATGTACATTCATTTACATTTGTCCATATTAGACACTTCCATTCATAATTGCCTTAGTTGAATTTTTCTTTGGATTGGTGCACTTTATTCAAAAAGACAGTTAATATAGTTGGTTAGTTAATAAAAATGGTAAGTTGGTTGATATGATGGAGTCTAAACTATAATAGTATTATATATTACATATATTTATTATACAAATATTCTTATAAGGAAATCAAAACTGTCTTCTCATATAAATTGTCATTATTTACACTAAGTTTCTGCCTGCATGGAAGATTCAGATTTTAGGAATCAGGCTTTTGTTCAATTTAATATATGGGGGAATGCCACATAGGGAAAAAGAAAAAAAAAGAAGCTTCATTTCTTGGAGCTGCAGTTGACCAAGAGAATGATTCATATCCCTTTCCTGAGAATATTTCTATTTCTTTCCTTTCCACTGATTTCACCTGCTTTAGAAAGTCTGCAGTGACAGTTTATTAAATCATCACTTCATGTTAAAAAGTGCCAATTGCAGCAGCAGGAATCCACATTACCCCCACCTACATTCCTCAGTAAATGAAAACAGGCAGCGAGTAATGTATTTACAGTACAGTGGATTTATTGGTAGCACATTTCTTCTCAGCCTCTACTTTCCTTAATCCTGGGTCCTCTCTATACTTTAGAACTGTAGCCAATTAGGGTATTTATAAACTACAGGCTACAGGCTGTTTCGTATGGCCATGATCTTCACAGAGCCAAATCAGTCTTTCACTCACCAGATAAACATTTAGATTTACAACTGGAAATTTCTCATATTTTACCATTCGAATCCCCAAAAGTACTACACAGCAAAGGTCAAATGTTCACTATTGTAAGTTTTCTCTATTTTTGTTGACCAGTAATATTTATGAGTTTTTTCTTTAAAAAAAATTCAGGCATGCCTGGGTGGCTCAGTCCGTTAAATGTCTGATTTAGGCTCAGGTCATGATCTCACAGATCTCACATCTCACATGGATTTGAGCCCCGCATCGGGCTCTGCGCTGACAGCTTGGAGCCTGGAGACTGCTTCGATTCTGTGTCTTTCTCTCTGCCCCTCCCTTGTGTGTATTCTCTCTCTCAAAAAATAAATGAGTAAACATTAAAAAGTTTTTAATTCAGATTTTCAAGTTCCTGTGGATGTTACCTTTTAGCTCATAAAGTTTCTAATTGAGTCAAGATTCTACTCAATGTACCAACTTCCACAACTATAACTTCATTGGAACTTAGTGGCCTAGAGTAAGAACAAATGTGATATTTAAGTTAAATATGATCCCACATAGCAGTTAAGAGAGAGTGTCTGTAACCTAGTATAACCTTTTTCCACACTAATGGTAAAGTGGTGCTTGGCCACCTCATGGTGCAAAAGTTTTCCTCGGCTTTCCTGCGGTAGAATTTTAGCCTGAATTCTAATTTTTTCCCCAGCATCATTTAAGATGCAAGGAAATTACAATGTCTACCAAAGGGACCCTGATACTTACCAGATGTTCAGTGTAGTATGAAAACCTTTCAGCAAGATAGTAGGGCTGAGAAGGATGTCTTTGTGGGGAAACTGAGCCAAAGAAGAACTTTACCTTGATCTCGGAAAGAGTGTATATATAAATCTGGTGCTAAAAATAAACAAATCACCTTCGTATTTTCCTCAGTGAGAATTAAGGTATCAAATTCCCAGCCTACTGTTTTATTTTGCCAAAATAGAACTGGGCACAGATGTTAAAAATGTACTGGGTAAAAGGGACCGACTCTAAGTAGGTCTCTTTTAACTGACATTTTTGTCTTTAGTTGTCATTCTCTTGTCTGTCAGGAGACCTTGAAACCTAATATACTGGAAGCCACATCACTAAGAATGACAGAAATGGCAATGTTTATCTAGCATTTACTACGTAACAAGTATTCTCCTAAACTTTACATGTAGTATCTTCTAACGAGAGGCGTTTTCCTCTTGCTCCATTTTCTCCTGGTAATAACTGTCACTGCCTTTCAGAATAAAACTTTGTTCTCCTCTTAGAATTTGTCTTTCCTGCTATCTCCCCTAATTTGTAGGCCATTTATGCCTACGTTATTAATGTATTTGCTGTTGCTCTCGGGAATTTTAGCATGAATATCAAATGGCAGCTAAACACTTCAAGCAAAAACTGGCTTTCTGGTTTTCTTTTTAAGATTTTATTTTTAAGTAATAAAATCTACACCCACCGAACCTACAACCATGAGATCAAGAGTCACATGCTCTACCAACTGAACCACCTTTTTTTGTTTAATGACATTGTTTCCTCTTTTCTTTTTTCCAAGAGAGGCTTCATGATCAACTGTGACCAATTTTAACTACCACCAGAACCTTCTCCATACAAGTGACTTTTTCCACCTTGAAAAAAGCATTCATGTTCTTGGAATTACTCTTTAGCCATTGTGAAAATGCCTTTGCTTTATTCATGTTTTCCAGGACGTTGTATTTGCGGGTTTAGCTTCACTCCAGATGTGAAACTTAAAGTACAGTGTTTTATAATCTTTTTTCTTTCAGTTCCGAGAGATGTGGTCCTTCCCCCTAAACCAGACCCTGAAGTCTCTCAGCGTGAACCTGGTAAATAAATTACTTTATTTCCCCAGCTTGGAAGCATGGTTTTCAAAAAGAAAAATGTTCTTGAGGCAAATATATATTTAATGATTGTGATGTGGAACAAGGTTGGAGAAAATTATAGATATAAAATGTGTAATTTTTTTGTGAAGATTTAATCTTACAAATTGCTTGAATTTTTTTCTCTGATTAACATGAGGGAACAGTATATAATTAGTTTACTTTCCCTGGAAGTGTTTCCATTGAAAAGGAGATCATGCTAAAATTATAAGACATATGTATTAACTGAGCCAACCATTTTTTTTTACTTTCTTTCAAAATGGAAATATAACTCCATTCCAACTGTGGGTGTAATGTAAGTCAAAAATGTGCATGCCTACTCAAAAATTTTCTTCAGAGTCATAGTGAATGAGATCTTTAAAGTGTTAGCTAAACTAAGCTTCCTAAGTAGCATCTAATATGTAGAATTTTCTCATATTTATTGTATTTCTTTGAGAATGTTTAAATGTTCAAATGGAAGCATATAGAAACACAGAAACGATGTTTACTTCACCAGGTAGTAAATTCTCATAAATATATTTCCTCGGTTTGCTTTTGGCCTAGTTCTGCAACCTGTTACCTTTAGAATTGATCCACCAGAGACAACAATAGGTAATGGTTTCCCCCTATCAACCAACTCTAATTGTTTGCTTTGCTACAGTCTAATTGCAGGTCTTGCTCAACTTATCATATTGAACATCCTCTCTTCTTAATCCATTTCATCATCTCATTGTCATCTCATCATCATACTCCTACTCTTTCCAAAATAGAAAAGCAACGATTTCACTGTTGTGAAGGCTTTGTTCTGAAGACCAACCTAAGACAGCTTATTACTGAGTTCTTCTTCACCTACCTCATTTATTTCCATGTTCAGAATGATTCCACGTGCTCATGCCCATCCAGTTAACATTTTCAGCACTTTTGGTGGTTCTCAGCTGTAGTGTTACAACACACTAGCATGACCAGTTATGAAAAGTTCTTGCAAGTAATTACTGTTAATATCTGTAAAAATACTGAAATTTGCCAATGGTCTGTTTTTAAAAATAAACTTGAGGAGACTCAATATGAGACACCACTACAATAATGAATATTTCCACTCATTTTGTAATCCTGTATGTTCTCTAGGATGGGGGGGGTGGGGGAGAGAGAGACAGAGAGAGAGCGTGCGAGTGCAAGTATGCACCACAGCTGACAGACCAAGATTGTTTCTTACTCATATCCCATCTTAACCAGGGGTGGTCATGGAATGTGCCAGACACTGAATGTTATTTCTTATCTATCCTGGTGGTGGAAAAAAGCAGTTGAGAACCATTATTCTTATATTCCACAGTCATTTTTGTGAAGGTTCTGTGTACACCTAACTTTATTCTTCATGATCCACCTAATGTCTTCCTTTTTCCGCTTCAAACGAAGGAATCTTGTGTAATATCATTCTGGCTTGGTGCTGGATTTTGCATCTCAAGATTGATACCGCTCATACTTTTCTTTTCCAGCTCCTTTAGAGACACGAGGCAGCCCTTTTATACCTATGATCTCACCAAGTACTAGTCAGGAGGAACTGCGAAGCACTCTGGGTAAGTTTTGATTTCATATTTCAGTCCAATGAGGATCTACTTTTTAGGGATTTCCCTTGAAGTAGCCGTATGTACCTTGTGTTGATGGGTTGTTTCCAAACAATAGAGGGTCTTTTTCTACCATTATAAAAAATAGCCATTTCACTTGATTCTTTTACATTAATTGTATTCTGTCCTTTTAATAGTTATGTTGGTTTTCAATAGAAAATGAGAATATTTTAAAATATCGTGATAAAATTTTAATTGTTCTAAAAAGAATGTTCCCAAAATGTATCAATTCTATACTTTTTGGTTGCTTTTCCATATTCAAAGCTGCCTTTGGAAAGAAGAATTTCATCTAGTATTTACAGAATATTTTATGGGTGCTAAGTGAAATGCTAAGCAACCAGAATTCCAAAAAAGAAACTGTGTTGAGAGTGAATCCTTATCCTAGCGAGTTCAGCATCTAAGAATACGAAGGATTTAGTGATGGTAGTACTTCCTCCATACCACCCAGTGGGTTACGTGTACGTTTTAATTTCAATCACATAACACTTGTGAGGTAGGTTCTATTATTTGCCCCATTTTACACATTAGAAAATTGAGGCATAGAGAGATTTAAAAAATTGGCCAAGTCACACAGCTAATGTCAAAGCTGGATTGGAACCCACATATCAGTCACCAGAGCTCCTGAGATTCACCCCAGTATTGTTCAAAAAATGAGTGTGACAGAGAAATGAGCAACATGCTAAACAAACAAACCACCAGGCATATTAGGGGAGGCTTCACAGAGGAGGTGAAACTTACCTCCTGGATTTTCAAGTTGGGGTGAGAGTTGAAGTTAAAGATGTGAAAGGTCCTTTCAGGTTAAAGACCGATGGGACAGAGGCAGCGGCAAAAATGATAGTCAGGCTAATCTTACGGACATGTGAGTCACCTCGAGAAAACAAGGAAGGATAGAAGCAACAGGAAGGTTGGTGGGGATGAGTGGGCCATGTTTTTAAGGAGTTCAGCACCAATGTATTCATTGAATGGGAAACCCCAGTTTGCTTGACCCCCAACTGAAAATAAATCAGAAACCAAGTGTTCACACTTTGTTTTTGCTGGTTCTTCTGCCCTGCCCACACTGCATACCATGTGGCTGTGTTTAAATCACTGGCCTTATTTTCTTCCCTTTGTCCCTTTTCAAATAAACCTATCTTTTGTGTGTGTCTACTGAGATGAAATTACTGATCACATTTCAAAATGAAATCATTTTTGAAGGAAAAAAAGTGAAACCTGAGCAAATACACCCTAATTTCCAAATACCCATTTATTCTAGCCATGGCCTTCAAAGTGAACATCACCCATGATGGCAAAGCCAAAAGTACTCTTCGAGAACCCCTGCTTGATATACTAATTATCTAACTTCTACTCCCTATTTGTTTAAGTGTGTCTTGGTTTATTGAAGCAGGAACCATCACCTGCCAACTCACAAGTATCTCTGCTATGAGCAAAATCCAGATTACAAAGCAGGGCAGAAAAAAAGATGACTGTATATTGTATGTACCAAGTATTTCCTTGGATACAGTTCATGGCAAAGTGGACGATGTAAATTGCTATGTCTACATGATGCTGTGATGACTTCAAAACATTATGGGAGTAGAAGTATTGCAATTTTTTTTATTTTGTCAGAAGAAATGTGTCTATGTCAATAAACAAACTTTGATTCTCACATGACATTAGTAGATGAATGTTTATTCTTACATGGCATGAATGCACCTCTTTTCATAAGATGTATTTCTTTTCCAGCTCACATAAATAGTTGATGGGATAGAGAGGAGGCATGAAGGCAACAATAGATAAAAGCAGTTAATAGACACAATTCAAGAACAGCCATGTCCAGGATCATGAAACAATAATCGTGAACTAAAAGCTTTTGGAAATCCTTATAATAATTGTTAAAACAATAGTGCAAGAAGATAGTAAATAGAATAAATGAGTTACTAAAATGTACCTTTAACCTTGAAATATTATGATGACTGGGCATACTTATAAATGCAATTTCCTCTTTACCATTGCATGGGGTGGAAATAAGTGTGGGTTTTTTGACAAGTTCATAATGATAATTATTTAAAGTCAGCCACCTTGCTCTGTTTGTCCCCAGCAGAAATAGAACAGTCCACCCAAGAATTCTTTACAACTAAGATTCCACCAACAACTGAATTGACAAGGACAACTCAGGGTAATGCTATTTCCCCATTTCTGTGTAGTAAACTTTTCTTTTTCATTTTTAATCAGGAAAGAAATTTTCTTTTCAAAATGTCAATTTTCACCACAGTGAATTAGTTTTCTTCATTTCGTAGGTGCAGGACATCAGCCAAATATGAATATTGATACGTACTTCACTTGAATGTAGGGAAGACAGTTTCTTTAGTTAGAACTTTGCTTTTGAATGTATGGTTGACAACTTGATGCTGATAACTAAGTATGAAAATACCCTTTTTTCTTTGCTTATCTTCATTTGCTTTTTTTTCACATCTGATAAAATTTTTTATTACCTTTTTTTTCTTTCCCATTCTTTTCTTTCTCCTCCTCTTCCTCCCCATCTTGCTTCCCCGTCCTCCTTTCTCACTCTCTCTTCATCTTCCTCTGTCCTCTCTCTTCCACTTGATAAGCACGTTGATATTGCAGCCTGAGGAAGGAAACTAGTAGTGAAAAAAATCATTTTGTTAAGATGACTTCGTATTTTGGTTACCTGGGTGGCTCAGTTAACTGAGAGTCTGATTCTTGATTTTGGCTCAGGTCATGATCCCAGGGTCATGGGTTTGAGCCCCACATTGGGCTCTGTGCTGAGCATGGAACCTGCTTAAGATTCTCTCTCTCCTTCTACCCCTCTTCTTTACGTGCTCTCTCTCTCTCCCTCTCTCTCTCAAAGAAAATGACTTAATATTTAAATATCTAGGGAAGGTTTGGGGGAGATTTCCTTCTTTTATTTCTTCCTTCCAACTTTTTGGGAAGTGTTACCTACACAAAGCCCTATCTCATCTTCATGCTCTCAGAAACTTTGCCTTTTTTTATTTTTCTATGTTACTTAGGTTATAAACAGTTGTGGATTTCTTACATTTTTGTGGTTTCTTTTATTTTTGTTCTGAATGATCCCTTTTGCTCATCTCTACCTCTTTTATATGGTAGGAATCCCCAAAAAACAAAAAAAAGTAAACTTATTTTACTTATTGTCAGTTATAATTTGTGAACAAAATGTGGAGGAAGAAGTTTGAAATTATAGATAATGATGATGAAAAGAAATCTAATTTAAAGATATTTCATAAGTAGAGCAGTACTTATTCTAAATAAACATGACTAGGGCACCTATGGCTGAGGATAGTTTTTGTAAAATTTCTCAATCTTTTTCTACTTGTTTGGTTTCATTTTTTGTTATGTTTTTAATATTTATTATTTACCTTATTATCTTTATATTAACTTTTTTTAAAATGCTTATTTTTAAAAAATTTTTTAATATTTATTTATTTTTGAAAGAGAGAGAGACAGAGACAGAGTCACAGCACTAGTGGGGGAGGGGCAGAGAGAGAGGGAAACAAAATCCAAAGCAGGCTCTGGGCTCCGAGCTGTCAGCACAGAGCCTGGATTCAGGGCTCAAACCCACAAACCCGGAGATCATGACCTGAACTGACGTCAGATGCTTAACTGACTGAGCCACCCAGATGCCCCAAAATGTTTGTTTATTTTTGAGACAGAGAAGTTAAAGAGGGAGGGAAGCAAGCCATAAGAGACTCTTAAAAACTGAGAATAAACTGAGGGTTGATGGGGAGTGGGAAGGAGGGGAAAGTGGGTGATGGGCATTGAGGGATGAGCACTGGGTATTGTATGGAAACCAATTTGACAATAAATTTCATATTAAAAAAATAAAATAGAGAGATCATGGGCAGGGGCAGAGAGAGAGGGGAGGATAGAGGATCTGAAGTGGAGAGCCCGCTGCAGGGCTCGAACCCACAAATCTGAGATCATGACCTAAACTGAAGGCAGACGCTTAACAGACTGAACCATCCAGGTGCCTGCTGTATTTAACTTTTTATTTATTTATAATCCACACAGAAGAAACCTAACATAACACTAGCCCTCCCACATCCTCTTTACCAGCTTCAACCACTAATAGTAGATGGTCAATCACATTACATCCATAATGTGCCCTCATTTTTTTATGTTTTTGCTTAATAGAAGCAATTAGTGTCTTACTTAATAGAAGATAGGTGGATTCTCATGATGAAACACATTGTTTTTGTAGCAAAATATGTAAATATTTATAATAAGAAGCATAAAAAAGACTAATTCAGTTCAGGTGGTGCTGCAAAATGAAAAAAAGGCTTCAGCTTTTTAGAACTTTAAAAATTTCAGAATTGAGGATACAAGATTATAGGCCTGTTGTTTTTTTTTTTTCCTTGCTTTGCTTTTTCTTACTTTAATGGGAATATCAATATTATGTCACCATTACTAGTGAGTGTGGAATTTTAATCAAATTCTTTCTAGAACATGGTTTTATTAGATAGGAGTTTCATAGTTGATGGGGGTATATGCAGAATCTGATATCATTATATGAAATGTCTTAACATACTTACACAATGAAAACAATCTATTTAATTGTTTTCTTATGTTCTAAGGATCATTAGCTTGAACCTTAACTGTGCTGCCCTGGGATTCATATTTTTCTAAGCTTGCGCCAAGGATCTTATGGTGAGCTCACCAGGGATTTGCTGATATGAGGCAACAAAGAACCTCCTGGGAAAGAACTCATCTTAAGGATGAGAGTAGCATGCACAAGCCCAATAGCCCCGTGTTACCGAAAGGGTCCACTTTCACAAAGGCATGATGTGTGTCACTAGGAGCCCCCTCATAAAACCCTCATAAGTGTGTGCCTGGGCTTTGTAGAAGAGGAAGTCAGCTGTTTTCTTACTGTTACATTGCGTTGTGTTTCTAACGTTAGGCATTAGGAGCATAAGATAGCACACGACAATTTGAGAGAGGTGCTATAGGGGTGAAATTAGTCCTCTTATTTTCACATTCTCCCCATGCATGTACCATGACCCACGTGGCTCTTTGATTTCCAAGACCTCCACGATGGGGTCCAGGTCCTCCACAGAAACTTTGTGCCTAAAACCCACAACACGAGCCTGCTCGTAGAATTTCCAACACCTTTTCTCTCTGACACCTTTGCTCCTTTGCCTACTGAGACAATTCCCTGCAGCACCCTATAATCAAAACCCTAAAACTCTCAAGTGTTTTGTTTTTGTTTTTGTTTTTATTTTTTTGCCTTTCTCAAACTGTAATAGGAACCCCCTTGGCCAGAGGGACACTGTGTTTATTTTACTTATTTCAACTCCCTTATCCCTGCCCACCCAGGGAAAGTTATATCTTACTTACCCTCTCCCTGTGCTGGGCAGAACATGAGTCCTTACAGGCAATCTTTTAAAATTATTTCTATTATTGGGGCGCCTGGGTGGCGCAGGCGGTTAAGCGTCCGACTTCAGCCAGGTCACGATCTCGCGGTCCGTGAGTTCGAGCCCCGCATCAGGCTCTGGGCTGATGGCTCGGAGCCTGGAGCCTGTTTCCGATTCTGTGTCTCCCTCTCTCTCTGCCCCTCCCCCGATCATGCTCTGTCTCTCTCTGTCCCAAAAATAAATAAAAAACGTTGAAAAAAATTTAAAAAAATAAAAAAATAAAATTATTTCTATTATTAGTCATTAAAAACTATGTGGAGATATGTTCACAAAGCTCCTTTGTCTTTTTTTTTTTTTCAGTTCAAAATTAAAACCCTAGAGTAGTTTTCTCAAGGTCTTGTGTTATTTGGTGATGAGCTACATGAGTAACTTACAGTCTAAATTCAAGTTATATTCCAACTCTTGCATAAAAAATTCTGTCTAGATTTAAGTAAAGATTGTGAGGAAAAAAATAAAGCAAAAATTCTGATCTTATGGCTTTGAAATACTAAGTGTCGTGCTGATTATTTCTGTGTTCTGCTTTATGTCCCTTTCCTGTGTAACATTTTAAAATTCATCTTTGTTCTAGAATGAGACTAATAAGAACCGTGATCCTTGTATTTCTTTAAGCTAAAAACAATCTAACATTGAATAAATTAACATGAAAAAAACTGAAATATATTAAATTCACAGGAATCCTACCACTAGCAATGAAAATTTTGAAGCATAACATTTACAAATCATCATTACACACTTCAGAGTGTAACGAGAATTTTTTATAACATCAGTGCCTCTCTTCACTCTAGTTGCTACACTTTGAAAGGCCCACACTAAACCTACAGAGAATTTCAATATGCGTCTGCTATTTTTGGCCTGAAGTACGGCAAAATTCTGCTCATCAGTCTTCACATTGGAAGCTCGTAAACGAGCTATAGTATAATCTGTTTCGCAGGTGTATTTTTTTAACTTGACAGGCAAGGATTTACTGATTTATGATTATATAAATACCCACTCAAGATGTGAACAAAATCATCAAAACAATGTAATCTACTTACATAGTTTGAAAGAAAAATTTTTTCCAGTCTTAGCTAAAGCATTACCAAGAGAGTTGGTGGTAAGGAGGCAGTGTGGTATGTCAGGGGGGCAGAGGACGGAACGGAAAGATGGAGGAAGTCCAGGATGAAAGCATACTTTAAAATCTTAGGAAGCAAAAGTATTTCAGCTGAGTTTCTCATGAATTTGCCTGCTTACAATGGCCAATCATTTTTTAACTTTATTCAGCAAGTAGGAGTCTTCACTGTGCCAGATCCTGAATAACAGGAGCAGAAAATGACAAGGCAGTGTATTGATCCCAGAGCTTGTTCGAGTTCTTGCTCCTTGCTCACCCTGTCTTGACAGGCAGGGTACCAGAGGTCATTTTTCCCATTCCTAAAACTTTAGTGGTTGGCACTAAGTGAGTATTCATTCCAGGGTTCATGAGCTAAGACAGTATGATAGAGACCACATGTTCCTATTCTTCTAACGTACCTAAAAGTATATACTGTTTTTACCTTGGAAATTGCCTGTCTTCTTTGGCCAAATAATGTTCCATTATGACTTTCGAATTGAGAGATGTAGATGGATGGATGGACGGACAAAAGGATGGATGGGTGGATGGATGGATGGATGGAAGGTTTATGTTAACCATGTTAAGCAACCATTGGGTAAGATAAGTGCCCTTGAGAAACATGGACGAAATGAAGACTAATCCTTAACACACATTGCAAATGACCTACCTTACTTGCTGTGTGCCTTTATTTCCAGTCATGATTATCTTGTTTTATTTTTCTTTAACAGCTATGCTGTAAATGCATAATTGCAGGTTTCAAAACATCCTTTCTACTCCATGCAAAGTGCATGAATTGTTGGTCCCTAAGATGCTAAATCTCCATTTAATGGAATGTTGGTTATTAAATATGAAACCTTTCCTCTGTTTCAGCCCCACACAGATTATACACTACTCCTGTGAGGCCCAGAACATCTGACAAAGCACACATCAGACCCGGTAAGTTGTTTCTCTTTTTGGAGACCTAAATAATCAGCACACCTGAGAAGGTATCAAATGTATAGAAACAGCAACATACACCAAAGGAGGGATATATATATACTTAAATGGCAATAACAGATGTACAGAAATTCAGATCTTTGTGGATAAGTAGAGAGGTAATGATCACTTCCATGGAAGTGATACAATGTGACTAAGGTTTTTAAGGATGACCAGATATAAAGACTCCTGTGGAACTTTATCAGTATAGGAATGTTTTTAGAACAGTATTTGTGGGTAAATCTCACACATAGTCCTTCAGTTTTCCATGGCAATTACAGAAATAACATTAGAGTTAGCTATTCAGATACACTAGCTCTCAAATGTTATTTAAGAAGAGATGGTCTCTTCCAGTATAAAAGACCCTTGTTCTGGGAGAATATTTTTACTTGATTCCTTCAGGCGATAAAACACACACACATTTTATAGGTTGTATACAGTAAAAATGATAAACATTAGAAAATACATTTACTGAATTCTCCAAAAGCTCTAGGCTCTCCCTCACTGGAGCTTGTTAATGAAAAGGTAACTTAGGAAGGTTGATCTGGTTCATGTAAATTGCTCCTGTGCTAAAGCACAAATTGGACCAAAGACACTATTATGTACCCGTTGGTTGCTGCAATTCTAAGTCTTCCTAAAGTTCTAAATGGTGAAGCTGGCTTATAAATTAATATTCTTGGTGAACATCTCCCCAGGTATGTGGGAGAAGGAACAATAATTCTTCTTATCCTTTGGTTTATGGAGATTTCATGCTTTTTTTGCAGTAATATTCCAATACCTAAAGGTAATTAGGCACAGACATCTTTTATAAACAAGTGTATCTCCATGTGCCCTCTATATCATGATAGCTGTTGAGAGCTTAATGTGTGACTGGTTATATTAAAGGTTTCTACAAAATAATGAAACAGTAACAATAGCTAACATTGACTGAGGGGTTGTCATATGTCTGATGTGGGGTACAGTTGAGGAAGCCAAGGCATGAGAAGAGCTAGGAAGTAGATTTTAAGGTAAACAACCTGGTTCCAGAACTTGCTCTCTCAATCACAATACACTTAGTGCTTTTCCTTGAAGTGTCTTCCAAACAGACAGGTGATCTCTAAAAGTGTTGGTAATACTCTGGCTCTCCATGGAGCAGGAGAGAAATGAAAATGGTTTCATCATGCTCTGTGTTCAACCATGGACTTATGCCAGGTTAAGAGGGGACATTTGTACCTAGAGACCCCTGTAGAAGAACCACCAACTTATGAATTATAAATTAAGGCCTTGGCACATAAAAACACTTCAGGTTTGGTTTTTCATTGGGTGTAGTAGTCTCAATCTTTTTTCAGTTCTGTTTTGGAATGTATCTAGTGCTTATAAATGAAGTGAGGGATTTCCCATTTAGACATATAAATTCCCTTGCCAGTTACTTCTTCAAGCCCAGTGATCACCTCAGAGTACAAACTCAAGTCTCTAGTCCCAAATTCAAATCTATTATTTTTAAACCAGAATTGTGGTTTCCATATTCTGAACAATATGTGTGGTAAGTCACAATTTTTCCATTGCTTAGTTAAATGATTTCCAATTCTCCAGGAACTTTTGCTTTCCTTAACTACAAAGTTTTAAAAAGAAAATATCTGACCTTTTTATTCCCATTTTATTGTAGTTCTGAATAAGACAACTACAAGACCTAGTAGACTCAAACCCAGTGGGACGCCCAAAGGAAATGGAATGGGAGCTGGTAATGATCACAAATTTATTTCCTTTTGATCCTCTCTAAACTACAAATGTTTCATTCAAAATTTATACTTTTGTTGAATTCACACTTCAAATTTCTTCTTTTACCAATCTTGGAAGTTCTTAATGTAACTGGAATTGGAAATTGCACATCTTTCCAAAATCAAAATTTCCAATGTCTCTGAAAACATGGAAAAAGAATTTTTCTTTTCTAAACTCAGCTCACTAAATCAGCTACCATATATAGTCTTAATCCTTGAAAAGATCCTGATTAAATAGTATCATATGTATCACTGAATGAAAATATCAAAATAGCTGTTTTCCCTAATTTCAAAAACACTATCCATGCATAGGCTTGGCCTTTCAGACTATAATCACTTGGCTTTTAAGTTTGTAATTTCACAAGTACCATTACAATTTGGTTTTTTTTTTTGCATTTGTTGGTAATCTGGAACATGACATTCTAACAAGAGGAGCTAAGACTCAGAGTAAAGTTTCCAAATCATTCAGTTTAATTCAGGAATTAAGTGACATTGCCCTAATCCAGCCAGATTTGTGGGGAGTTGAAATTATACAGATAACTAAGAAAATGATGTGATAAAAGTTCAAACACCCAACTCATTAAATAGATAAATAGTAGTTATTAGATGCCCTCATATGAGATTGCATCATTTCCTTGCAATATTGCAATATTTTTTAATAGTACAAATCATATACTTATGCAAAAGAGCATGGAAATTAGAATTGATTTAGTGCATATATATTTAATCCATGATGATTCCCTAATGAGAGAGAGATATAAATAATACCTAATGATATTTGGTCTAAAAATCATTTAGATTTGTTGTACAGTGTTTTTTGTTTTTGGTTTTGGGTGGATTTTGTTTTGTTTTTGTCCTAGGTTATTACAGTGTGTGAAGTTCTAGGAATCCACACTTTCCTTCAAATTAATTAATGAGGCAATTACTATAAACCCCTGACTCATGAAAAGCAAGAAAGCATTTCATTATCTATTTGTGCTCAGCTGTTCCTTTTATTATTCCCAACTGTGGGTTTAGGCAATGCATAGTTTCTCAGACTGATATAAACAGTCTGGCTCTTAACAGAGCCACCTTGTTAATAGTCAAAGCAATTCCCTGGAGTTTGTCTAAGCAAAAATAGAAACATTTCTGTCAACAAAGCAAGTGAAAAAACAGTACCTATGATCAAACATGAAAGTCATTAACCTTCAGTGTAATCAAGCATTGATTCTCACTAGGAGAATGCTAATTGTCTTTCAGAAAGAAAACAGCATTATTACAAGTTTATCTGCAATACAAACATTTTTTTCTAGACCCCCTTGTAACACAAATTGACATCCCTTCCCCTTTTGTGTAGATGAAATCAACTCTGTAGTATTACTCATCTAGCTAAACTGTGGAAGGATGATCTCTAAGCAGAGCTTCTGCATTTTAATTAGTTAGTTGCTAGTAGAAATGGGCTGGTGAGCACAGGTAGACAAAGGTGAGTTCAGTTTCTGCTTCCCTTGTTCTACGTCCGCCCCCAACTAAAATGCATCGCACATGTTCTATGCTCTATGCTCTATTACCTATTGAGATTCCCCTTCAGGGGAGGACCTACTGCCCATCTGCAAGGGATGAGGTCAGCAGACAGCATCCCCTTTCAGTTCCTTCAGGATCCGCCTCTGCTAAGAGAGCCTTGATTAAAGGTCTGGGAGTGATACATCCCCAAATCTACTACATTATCACATAACCAAATGATGCTTGCCTCAGGAATGCAAGGTTGGCTCAACATTCAAAGAAATTTAATTCACCACATTAACAGAGAAAAGGAGAAAAATCATACAATCACCTCAGTAAATACAAAAAAAAAGCAACCATTAGATAAAATTCAAAATCCATTCATGATGAAAATTTTCAGAAAACAAGGAATAGAAGAAATTTTTCTCACTAAGGAGCATCTGTGAAAAACCTACAACTGACATCATATTTAACAGTGGTCTGAATGTTTTTCTCCTAACATCAAGAACACAAGGATTCCTACTTTTACCACTTATGCTGAAAACAGTAGTGGAGTATTCAGCCAGTGCAATGAGGCAAAAAGGAAAGTAAAATGGTAGAAAAAATTGAAAATCACAGATAACATGTAGGATATTATGAAAGGAAAATTTAATAGCTTTCAGACTATTTGCTTAGGGAATAAGGTTTTTAAAAACTGGTGAGAAAAAGAATTTTTTGAAATCTATTCATTCCAGGTTATTGACTTAAATGTGTCCCCCTCACTTTGACTCTGCATAGTTTCATTCTGGCTTGTTTACCAGAAATGCAGGTATTTACATTAAGTTTATTTTCTTCTCTGACCCCAATCCCATGATCTCACCTACATTCACTTCTAGCTTCTGTTGAGTCTTAATGAGACTTAATTTCTACACCAACTGATTCTTAATCAACTTTGACATCTTGTCCAGAATATTTCTTTATTATTCATCCACGTTACATACATTTTCCTGTAGTTTTTCTGTCTAAAGTTTTCAGCCCAGATATTTTACATTAAAAAGAAAAATCATTTGATAAAGGAAGTGTGTAGGATTTATAGGATACACTCTTCATGGTCTTAGGCCACTTAAGACTGTGCCCTTGGAAGACTAAGAAAGAAACATTCTGAGGCCTCAAAACTATGGACCTTTGATTATTTAGGCCTCTACAAAAAATCTTGCAATGATTCCATAAACTCCAGGAAAGCCCAAGTTTCTTATTTCATAACATCATTGCAGATATTTACCCAGCTTTATATGAATTTCTGAGCTATATTTGTAAATATTTCTCCACCTCGAGTCTCAAAGTAGGCTACAAAGGTTGAGGTTGTTGGTAGGTTATTTATCCCAGGACTCTGCTTTTACAAGCTTTCCAGAGATGTGTTTCAGTTTCACTGATACGTTCTAAAAAGTATAGCCAATTTCAGCTCTAGACTGCAGAGATGTAATAAGCATGCACTAGGCTAGATCATAAAGACGATAGTCCCACAAGCCAAATCTGGCTCACTGCCGTGTTGAAACAGCATGCTTTCCTAACAGAATGGTAGAGTTGAACAATTGTGGCAGAGACCGTATGGCCCACAAATCTGAAAATGGTTATTGCATGTCCAGCACAGAGTAGGCTAACTTCTTTTATCAAGGGTCAATCTTCAACTTTCTCCTTGTAGCAAGAAGTCACTGAGCTGTACAGATATACTTTCATCCAACCAACATTTATTGAAGGCCCATTATGTTTCAGGCAAAATGTAATCTGGAAACTACCTTGACACATGTGGTTTAGCAGCTATGTTAAATACTTGAACCTGAGACTCCTTTCTCTGCCTCCTAATGAGGAATCCACACTTGACTGCCCCCACACTGAGTGTGCTTGACAACCAGAAACCAGACTCCTCTGAGATGAGGAATGTGTTTTTCTGGGCTGTGGCTAAATCTTCCAGTCTGCTGGCTCATCACTCCTGGCTTTTTAGCAAGGTGCTAAGATTTGGAGACAAAGGCACAGAGACCAATCATGCATAAATACCACCTCTTTTTGGTCACCAGGAATAGTGCCTAAAACATTTGGAAATGGATTTTCAGTTTACTGTGTTTGTTTGCAACGTTTTTGTTACCATGGTTAAAAACACGCAAACCATTACTTCATTTTTGACAATAAATTGCTAAGGGGTGAACTATGTAAATCCAGAGATTTTTGGAGAACTCCCATATGGCGATTCGGGGCTCATGCTGGAGCTCCACTTGGTGCTTCCAGAGCCAATGCTGCCCTTTAGAAACTATGTTGATTAATCCTGCCTGAGGGAAAAAGAATTCAGGTCACAGCCTGGGCCAGACTGGCTGATTAAGTGCCAATTCCTGAGAATTCTTTCTCCATAGTATCTCTCTTCCTGGCTTCCTCCTTTGTCTTCCCATTGCCTCTCTGCTACCTCTGGCCTCCACTTGCTCTCTGATTCAGAGTAAAAGAAGTTCACTGGTGTCTGGGCTCTGGTGCTCACATGGCTGCTTGGCTGACATGCAAACCACAACAAGGTGCAGGCATGGCCAGAACCGGAGTTCATCCTTCTCTCCCCCATTCAGTGCCCTTTCCCTGAGCTTCATGGCTGCCTTTGGCAGGGCTCTTACTGGTGTTTTTATACCCTGCCAACTTTTATCTATTAGTGAAGGCTGAAGAAAGTCCAAATTAGCTGCTTAATGGTTTGGGCACTTATATTTAAAGATCATAACAGTAAGATACTGTTTCTACCTACACAGAAAGTAACACAAAATGACTGGTTTCTGCTGATTTCTCCCTTAATTACAAAAGAAGCCAGGAAAATTATAACTTTGGTCTTACTCATAAAGTTTTCTTGCAGAATTTTGGATTCTCTCCTAGATCTCCAATTCACTAGCCCCTGTGGCTTAGAGGATTTGTCCACTGTCAGGTTGAGCTATGTCTGAGCCCTACACACTAGTGGCATAATTGGATGACACATGCTTGCCAGCCAGGGCCATTTAGACCTCACACAATGGCAATGCCTCAAACCATCCAGTAGGCAGTGTATAAGACTCTGAAGCTAGAGTCACTTAGAGTCTTTATGAGGAATAACAGAAGCAAGGCAATGATGAGAGGAAGACAGTACACTATGCTATGCCACTTAGTGTTGAAGAGCTAGGCCTTGGAGCTTGGGCACATGTTGGTCTGAGTCCCAACACTTCCTCGCTATGAATTGCTTAATCTTCCTTGCCTTGGGTTTCCTCATCTGTGGAACCTGGGTGGTATCTCCCACACAGAAGTGTTGTAAGGATCAAATTGGGTAATGAATATGAAGGTACTTGGGATCAAAATACATCGTTTTTGTCTTTTGGTTAGAAAGATTTGGAGAAATGCTGTGAAGAATCACTAAAGGCACACACAACCTACTAGACTTCTAGAGCCTTCTTGAGTACACAACACATTTTTTACTCTCAAAAAGTAGTGGTAAATCAATCTCACCAAGCCAGGCTATCCCAGTAACACAAATGGAAGTATTTTCCATTCCTCTATGCCATGCACAAATGAGTCCTTTCTCTGACCCCACTACCTCTGAGAGTAAGCACAGGAAGACTAATGAGCTATTTGTTTTTGCCATGCTTGTGGGGTTAGCCAAAAAATAGTCATTGACCCTCAAAACATTTTCTTCCTAATACAAATAAGCAACATTTAATTCATGGCTCTATACCAACATTCTCCGTGATTTTACATATTATCTCTTAACCAAGCAGGAGACAGTATGGATTGCAATACTAGGGTTTATAAGTTAATGTTAATTATAATAATCACAACAATAATTATTATACGTCACTAATTACAGTGTTATTACAGTCAAATAAAAATATTGGTTTATAATTATAATTAATAATTTATTTTTATACATTAATGTAATAATATCATCTGATTTCAGGCAAGCAAAGCTTCTCTTGTATTTTAATCAATATATCGGCCTGCACAGTAAATGAGGTTGAGTGTGCAATGTCACTACATAGTCCTTAAAACACAGCGAATGTTCAAAGTTTTGGTTGTCCTTGTTAATGTACAGATTAGTATATTAAATATTTTATTCTTATTTTTTAATATGTGAATTCTAGTCAGATCCTCACAGTATGAATTCTTGCCTCTCTGTATGGATAATGTCTATTTCTGTTCTTAATGATAACTGTCAGCCACATAAAGGAAGATTATTTTATAATGTAAAAGGATAATAATTTTAAAAATAAAACTTAAATTGGCTCTCCCTCTCCTTGGGGCAGATATCCAACTCCGCATGAGTATTTAGGTGAATGACTGAGTAATAATCACTACACTGTATTTGAGAGACTCAGGAGATAAAATATCACACAAAACCATTTGCAGATCAGTTTCTTCCAAATAGCAATTTGGAGCTCTAGGCCTGACCAGGACTAAATTACAAGTCTCAAAGGTACAGATTCAGTTTGTGGCCTAACCAACCATCACTTCTCCAGGAATATTTTTAAAATCAACTTTCCAAGTTTAAATCCAAACACATTGGAATTTTAAGAGGTTTGGGGTAGAGACAGGGGTATTGAGGGGTTGGAGGAAATCTTTTTTTTTTTTTTAAACCACAGAATGTACCCAGAAATACTGACAAAAAATAGCCAATCACCGAAGATGAAGTCTGCCTGCTAAGACCATACCACCCAGGAAGGCAGTGCAGTGTGGACATCACTGCCACAAATTAAGACAAATCCACGATCCACAATCAAACACTAACTCTTCAGAGAAACTATTACAGCTAATTAATATAGGGCTTTGAATATTTTCTATATGCAGACAGGAGAACCCAATTAAAATGTTTGGGCACAAAAACACCAATGCCACTGTTCTGCACAGAATGCACATTATCACTGATAACTCTACCAAGTTTCTTTGAAACACATTTAGCACATTTTTGCTGTGTACTTATTCCCTTTCATTATCTCTGCTCATAGGGGTCAAGCAAACACCAAAGCCATCAGGTGCTGGCAAAGATGTGTCAGTGGACTCTACCCATATCACAAAAAAACCAGGTAAGGAACAAGGTCCTGACTCCCTTAGTTCGCTCTGCTCTGCTGCTTGGGCAGTAACCGTAGTGGCAAATGTAGCAAAAACAGCATCCTCACAGCTCCCAAAGCACCATGCCGACACTACATGGGTACCGCTAGAGACGCATTCTAAAGCGTTATCTTTGGGACACATTAAATATGAATAAGAACCTCTAATGGGGGTACTAATTTAAGAATCACTACTTTGTATAATGTTCGGAGGGGTCACAATGGACAAACAGTAAAGATTCCTTGTGGGTTTGGGTTTTCATCATGCTCACGTTTTGTTCTTATGTAATTTACTGTATCTTTTTACCTGACAGGGTTTATGCTGGTCTCCCAGGAAGTACTTAGTCACAGGGCATTTTCCTAGGTTGTCAATTTTACTTGAAGGTTTTTAACCAACATATATTATGCAGTGAAAGAGATGAATTTTTAGGCTATAAAATCTTGTTATAACACAAGATTTAAAATGTGGGTTAAGGTGGACTGCTCTAGGCACCTCTAGCCTTGCCAGCCTTTGTGAAAAGTATAAAAAGATACTTCTGTGCATATTATAAAAAGGTGTCTCTTCCCTCTGCCCTTTAGGCAGACCTTCCTCTGGGCTGGCAGGCTTGCACCAGGGCTCCTAGTGGGGTGAGCAGAGTGGGTGTTAAACTTGAGCTTCCAGGGTACCTGGATGGCTGAGTCGGTTAAGCACTGGACTCTTGGTTTCAGCTCAAGTCATAATTTCACAGTTGGTGAGTTCATGCCCCACATCAGACTCTGTGCTGGCAGTGCAGAGCCTTCTTGGGATTCTGTCTCTCTCTTCCTGCCCCTCCCCCACTTGCTATTTATCTCTCTCTCAAAATAAATAAACATTAAAAAAAAGAAAACTTTGGTTCACACTCACATATCCCTAGCCCGGTGCCCTGTGCAGTGTGCAATTGTTTGTAGCGACATTGTTCTCCACAGGCATACGCTTATTGCTTCTGCCATCAAGGCTGCTTTGTTGTAATCTTTTGAAATTTCTCCACTAAAGGATACATTTTATCCTTTAACAATTTAAAGCCAAATTGATATAAGAAATTGTAGTCTGTAAATCGAAGACACTAGGGGGACAATGAAACTCAGAAATACTGTCGAGCCTATATGAGAAACTAAAGATCTTAAACTCTCTATATCTATACAGTTTCAAAAGGCAGATAGACCTATATGATTATACCCATAATTAGAGGATATTTTTTCCATATGTTAATGGGTTTCATTACCCCTGGTTACATTACCGGTATTAATTTAAAAGAATGTCAGAATATATTACTCATAGGTACTTTTCTATAGCATCTGTTCTCTATCATCCAATAGCTACTTACCAAATGTACTATTTTTTAATGTTTATTTTTTTTATTTCTGAGAGAGACAGAGTGAGTCGGGGAGTGGCAGAGAGGGAGACAGAGAATCACAAGCAGACTCTGCACTGTCAGTACAGAGCCCAATGCAGGGCTCAACCTCACTAACTATGAGATCAGGACCTGAGCCAAAACCAAGAGTTGGACACTTAACCAACTGAGCCACCCAGGTGCCCCCCAAATGTACTATTTTTTAAAACCTGACATGTTTATGGAGTGAATCCTCATGACAGCCTTATCTGTAATGTAAATTCTTAGCCCCAATCCCAGGCACTCGCCGCCCACCCTTGCCACCTAGACCTGTGCCCCCACGAAGAAAACCTTTACCACCAAATAATGTCACCGGGAAGCCAGGAAGTGCAGGTATGTCAGTCATATGGCTTCTCCCTCTGTGGTTTTAGTTTTACTAGACAACCACAAACCCTTCTTGGTGTGCTAGCTCAGGCGATGGACAAGTCCATGGTGCATGTGACACATACCTGTGTCGGCCCTCAAAACTGGACACTGTAAATTACAGTTTTGAGGACTCCTATCCTGATTCTGGATGGGTGAGATCATGGAAACCATTCCTGTGCATCTCGGCCAGTTTGCTTTTCAAATGTTGTGAAACAGACGCTCAGGCCTTTGAGTGAGTGAATTATTTGGGATGATGTATGTTTCCTACCAGGGATAATGGAAAATGTGATGTCCTGTCATCTGCTTATCATTGTCTCTTGGAATGAAATCCTGTACATCTCACTGAAAGCTCCCCTGTTTACCAGCCTTCATGCTGACCTCCATATCATGGAACCAGGAGAGAGATTAAGCTCTAGACACCAGCAGCTCTAGCCTGTGCAACAGGGCAGGAATATACTATAGAGCTACACATTGATATGTGTGATATCAATCAATCAATCAATGTGTGATATAGCCACACTATATCAAGCCACACATTGATATGTGTTGTCTCCTTCCGTGGAATGACACCTTCGAGTCACCTGGGATGCTCATACTTCATCCTTTCCTTGAAGAAGTTTTCCCCAGCTGCTCAAAGTCGCTTTAGCATTAGCATTGCTTCTGTGTTCTGGTTGTTCTTGACACTTACCTCTGTTACAGCAGAGAACAAATTGGCTTAGACTTGGGTGTTTACATACTGGTCTTCCCCTGCTAGCCTAGGAGCTCTGTGATGACAGAGCCCTTGGTACCTTTTGTCTGAATTCACAGAACCAAATCCAGTGCTTGGCACACAGAGGATAGTTGATAAGTAGCTGAGTAAATAAATCAGTTAAATTAAGAATCAGTGAAAATTGACTCCGTTTGGGGAAAGCTTTACCTCATTTCTCTTGAGGGCTCTTCGACTGGTCCTGCCAGCAAACCATCTTTCTTTCCTCTCCCACCATCTCTACTTCTTAAATATTTTGTACCTGGAATCAAGATAAACGTGTTAAGGTTGGCTGTGAAAGATGAAACTGATGATGCTTTATGTGAAAGGGAATGGATGTCACTCTTTTCATAGGATGGAAGGTGGGTATGGGGGTGGAGAAGCTTCTGTGATGTACCATGTGCACAGTAAACTCTTAATCATTTTTCCAAGTAGCTGAAGGAAGAAATCAGACTCTCATCCACACTTCTGGTGCCTTCCTGAGGCAAGGCCCAGGAACATGAACACAATGAGGAGACCAGGTTTTCCTCATTAATTGTAACCTGGGGCAGCAATGACTTGAACTCCAGCAGGCTTCCAGTCAGACTGGATGAGTCACATCAGGAAAGTACTGCCTCAGTGTCCTCTATGGAAAATTCACCCCCCTTCCACCACCACCATTCAGTAGAGCTCCCCTATAAGGCTATGTGTCTTCAGCTATAGCTTCATGACCTTGGTTCCTGTCCTATAAAACCTTGTTCTGTCCCATCAGTAAGTGTAACTTTGGTACAGCCAGCCCATCCTGAAGAGAACCATAAACATATTCTAAGAGTAACTCCAATTCCCCTACCCTCATTCTTGCTGTCTACCTCTAACTCAAAGGGAATGGCTCCACTGAGGAACCAAACACAAAGGGCAATTGTACAGATTTGACCTGATTAACATCAAAGAAAGTGTGTCCTTAATTCAGGACATCAACTACGTGTTCTGAAGTCCTCTGAACATAAGTCCTCTCTCACATGTGCCTGTGGGCACAGTCTTAGACTACCAGGTAGCCCTTGACACTTGTCCCCTGTCTCCAGATCTCCTGAAGTCTCTGAGTTTGCTTTCCTTGCCACGGTGAAAGTGCTATGTCAGTATTTCCTGCTGGTTCTGCCAACTCTGAAAAGCTCCAACTTCTCTTGGTTTTCTCTCACCTTCTCATTGTGGCCCATTCCCACTAGCACCAAAAGCATGAATCTGCAAAGGCTGGACCAGCTGCACATCTGAGTCCCTCATTCATTGTTCCATGATGAGCCATGGTCCTTGGGTCAGTCTTATAGACCTTGGCTGTCCCTTGGTTGAGAATGAGTCCTTTTCCTAGGAGGATTATAGAATCCTCTCCAGCCTCCACTCTACTCTAAACACCCAGACTTGCCTGGACTTTGGGATGGATCCTGTTTGGGATACCAATTAGTCTTTTCAGAGTAGAGGAGACGCTATTGAATATAGTATCTCAAGTGGCACTGTTCTGGCAACTAAGCCAGAATCACAGATATTACAGTAAGCATGTTTTTCCTTCTTGTCCAGCCATGACCCATGCCTGACAGTTACTCTCCAGGTCAAGTCATTCTATCTCCTTGACATCTTTCATGTAAAACTATGTAAGGCTATGTGTCTTCAGCTATAGCTTCATGACCTTGGTTCCTGTCATATAAAACCCTTGTTCTATCCCATCAGTAAGTGTAACTTTGGTACAGCCAGCCTACCCTGAAGAGAATCATAAACACATTCTAAGAGTAACTCTAATTCCCCTAAAACACCTTCCATCTAATCTCATGGCTCCTTATGTAGTTCACCTGCTCTGTTCTTCCTTACTACAGCTGCTTTAGTCTCTTGACTTCCCTCTCAGCCATCAGCTTTGCAACCTGATCATTCATCCTTTTCTCATCTGATTTTGTTATTTTCCTAGTGAAAATATTTCAGGAAGTCCTTGTCACCTAAAAAAAAAAAAAAAAAAAAAAGCAATGTCCAAATCCATGTTATGGAAGGCTCTTCATGATTTGGCCTTCCCTGCCCCCTCCATAGCCAGCTCTCACTGTACCCCAAAGTACTCTTGACTTTCACCTCATCAAATAGACAAACCAAGTAGTTTCATGCTTCCTTGACTTGGTTCTTCCTGCAGCCTCAGCCTAGAATATAACTGTCAAACCTACCTCCTGATTACTTCTCTTCTTTATTGGCACAACCTCTGTAAAGACATTCCTTACCCACCCTCATCTTTTCCCATAGACATTACTACTCCCTCCACTTACTTTCCCTGTAATCTTATCCAGTTTTTTCACAATATTTATAATGCTTCAATATATTTGGATCACACATACATTTTGATCAAGGACACAGGTTTTGTTTTTTCTCCAAGCCCAGCATATAGTGTGCCAAGCCACATGGTAAGTGCTGAATAAATATTTATGGAATAAATAAATGGGGGAAGTTGGCAGTGCTCCTATAAAGCCTGACTACTTTGCCTCTACATTACAGGAATCATTTCATCAGACCGAGTAACTTCTCCACCTCTGACTGCCACATTCAGGCCTACTGAAGCCCCCTCAGAGAAAACAGAGACAGATGAAAAGCAACCAACTGTTCCTGCCTCAGGAGAAGATCTTGGTTAGTATGTCAGTCACTTCCCACTAGACGCTTAACTATGAAGTACTAAAAGATTTCAAATTAGGGGGAAAAGAGTCTCAGTTCTGGATTATCGAATTATTTCAATTTTTTATTAATATGTCTTTTTAATTTTTGCAATTATACTTAAGTTTAATGCTATGAGATAGAATATGGTCCTTCACTCCACAGACCTAGAATAAAGTACCCAATATTTTTGGAAAAGTCTTCCTGAAAAGATATAAATTACCCAATGCTTCTTACTAAATCAAATGTCATTATTAATCATATGTATCTTAATTAATGAGTATTGGCTACTTTAATCTTTAAATCATTATTGAGTACACTCCATAACACCTGCAGCAGGACACAATTAAAAGCCTTTTATTGTGGATAATATGTATAATAATAAAGGAAATCAAAATTGCAGGCATCTGACTAGGAGGCATTATTAAATATTTATAATCTTTACTACTTTTTCATTTTATTGAGAAGCTTTTTTATATTTTTCTAAAATAATTTATTATCTTCTATTCTCAGGTAATGTAACTGACTTTAGCTCAAGTCCAACAAGAGAAACTGATCCTCTTGGGAAGCCCAGATTCAAAGGTGTGTATGATTGGCTCCAAATCTCAGTTTTGACAAGGCTGTCTTTGATGGGAGTATCACTTGGCTTTTGCTGTGTAATAACTGCAAAATCTTAGTAGCATGTTCTAATAAGGATTTATTTCTCATGTGTCTGCAAGTCACCTGAGGGTCAGCTGATCTAGCTCTTCTTGACTGGATGGTTCTGCCTCCAGCATCAGATACAGCTGGGCTTCCTATGTCTTGGGCTCAGATCTGCTCCACATTTTTCATTTTGGTGCTCAGGATGAAAAACCAACAGTGACTCAGGAGAAGCCATTCTAATGACAATACAAAGTCAAGAGTGGAGAGTTCAAATACAGCATTTTAAGCTCCTCTGTGTTTTACACCTGCCAATATTCATTGGCTAAAGAAAGTCACATAGCCAAGCTCAAATCAAAGATTGGGAAAGTATACTCCTTCCATGGATATAGAGAATATTTTTGAACAGTATCAAATCTACCACAGTAAGAAAGCTATAATATGATATAGAGCCTGGTATTTCCTTTTATAATATGTTTTTCTCAAGTGTAAGATGTGCTAAATTTTAACATATGTATACACTCATGAAACCATCATTGTAATCAAGATAATAAATACATGTACCACCTCCAAAAGTTTCATCATGTACTTTTATAATTCCTCCGTCTCACTCCTCCCACCAAATTTCTAGTTTCTAGATAATCACAGATCTGCCTTACTAAAAATATGTATCCATTTTGTGGATTTTTATATAAAGAAAGGATACGATACAAACTTTTTTTGGTCTGGCTTCTTTGACTCAGCATAATTATTTTAAGGTTCATCCATGTTGAAACATGTATCAACAGTTCATTTCTTTTAATCCTGACTGGTATTCTATTGAATGGATATATATAATTATTTATTAAACCTATTCATGACATTAAGGTTTTTTCTAATTTTCTTATATTACCAATAAAGCTGCCATAACCCTTAAAGTACAAGTGTTTATATGGATATGTGCTTTCATTCCTTTTGGATGAATGCTGACAAGAGCAATGGCTAGATCATATAAGTGTACATTTAACATTTTAAGAAACTACCAAACTGTTTTCCACAGTAGTTGTACTATTAGCCTTTCTGTCAACAGTATATGAGAGTTTGAATTCCTCCACATCTTTGCCAACATTTAGGACAGTCAGTCTTTTTAATTTTAGTCATTTTAATAGGTGTGTAGTGGTTTCAAATTGTGATTTTACTTTGTGTATCTCTAATTACTAAGCATCTTCTCATGTGTTTATTTGCCATCATTTTGGTCGTGTCCCATTTTTTTTGTCCATTTTGTTTATAACCTTGCTTATTTTCTTGTTGAATTTTGAGGGTCTTTGTTTTCTGGGTAGAATACCTTTTCAGATACATGCTTTACAAATATTTTTTCCCAGTGTATACCTTCTCTTTTTTAATTTTAATAAATCTCAGTTTATTAATTTGGCTTTTTATATGTTGTATTTTTGGTGTTGTACTTAAGAAATAACTGGCCAATTGGAGGTCATAAAGACCTCTATTTCCTTCTAGAAGTTTCTCTGCTGTTTCCTTCTAGAAGTTTTCTTTTAAATTTAGGTCTATGATCCACATTGTGTCACATTTTGTATATGATACAAGGTGTGAATACCAATTCGTTTCCTTGCTAATAGATATAAAATTGTTCCAGCATCATGTGTTGAAAAAACTATTCTTTCCACTGAATTTCATTTGTACTTTTATCAAAAATGAATTGTACATATATATGTGGAACTCTTTTTAGCTCTCTACTCTGTTGCATTGATCTGTTTATCTGCTTTTACATCAATACCACCATGTTTGTGTTACTGTGGTAGTGGTATTGTATTGGTGACTCTGGGTCCTCTGTATCGTCATATAAATTTTAGAATCAGCTTATCAATGTCTAAGAATAGCCTAGTTAGATTCTTATTAGAATTGAATTGAGCCTATAGATGATTTGGGAAAAATTGAGAGCTGTACAACATTTAGCTTTCCTATTTATGAACATGGAATATTTTATTTAGGTCTTTGACTTCTGTAACCAATGTTATTTAAATTTCAGTACACAGAAAACTATTAAAATAGTATTTTTTATTTGAGTTTCCAATTGTTAATTACTACTATATAGAAAAATTTATTTTTATACAGTGATCTTATATCCTACAACCTTGTGAAACTCAGTAGCTTTTATGTAGGTCAATTAGATTTTCTACATACAAAATCATGTCATTTGAGAGTGATATTTTACTTCTTCCTAACATGGGTGCCTTTTTCCTTGCCTTATCATACTGGCAAGAACCTCCAATAAAACACTGAATAGATACAGTGGGGAATGGACATCCTTTTCTTATTCCTGATCTTATGGAAAAAACATACAGCCTTTCACCTGAATATAGTATGATGTTACCTTGTAGGCTTTTCATACATGCTCTTTATTGTGTTGAGAAAATTCCCTTCTATGCCTACTTGGGTGGTAACTATTATCAGAAACGAGTGCTAGATCATGTCCAATGATTTTTCTGCCTTTATGAAGATGATTATGTTTTTCTTTATTAGTTTGTTAATACAATGAAATAATTGCTTTTGAATTTTTAACTTTGCATTCCAGGCACAAACTCCATGGTCATAATGTATTCTCATTTTAATATGTTGCTGGATCTCATTTGCTAAAATTTTGTTGAGAATTGTATTCAGTGAAAGATAGTGGTCTGTAGTTTTCTTTTTTTGTAATAGGTCATGTTTTAGTCTCAGTGTAATGCTGAACTCTCCTTTTCACTTTTCTGAAAAAATTTAGAATTGGTATTGCTTCTTCCCTGAATGTTTAGTAGTATTTACCAATGAAACCGTCTGAGCCTCATATTCTCTTTGTTGGAAGGATTTTATGTATAATTCATTTTCTTTAATGGGTGTAGAGCTATCCAGAGTATTTTTTCTTCCCTAGTGAATTTCGGTAATTTTTGTCTTTCAAGTTATTAGTTCATTTCATCTAAGTTGTCAAATTTATTGGTATAAGGTTCTTAATATTCTCATATTGTTTTTTTATTTTAATAGCTGTAGAATTCTTAGTGATATCATTTCATTCCTGTTACTGATGATGTGTGTCTTTTTTTTCTCTTTTGCCTAATCAATCTTGCTGTAGGTTTATTAATTTATTGATCTTCTGAAAAAGTCAAATTTGTGTTTCATTAATTTTGTCTATTTACTCTGATCTTTATTTTTTTTTTTCTTCTGCTTAATGTAGTTTAATTTGTTCCTCTATTTCCTCAAGGTGGAATATGGGCTCATTGATCTAGAACCTCTCTTCTTTATTATGGCATTTAGTGCTACAAATTTTCCCCTAGATATTATTTAAGCAGTATCCAAAAGTTTTTGATATGTTGTATATTCATTTTTACTCTGTTCAAAACACTTTTTAACTTCCCTCTTGATTTGTTCTTTGACTCATTGATTATTTAGAAATATGTAATTTAATTTCTAAATATTTTTAGATTTTCTAGAGATTATTCTGTTACTGACTTCTAATGTATCTCCATTGTTGTCACATGCTCTGCCAGATATCTAAATCCTTTTAAATTTATTGAGACTTTTTTATGGCCAGGGTATGATCTATTTTGGTATATGTTCTGTGTGTACTTGAAAAGAATGTGTATTCTGCTCTTCATAAAAGCAATGTTGTATTCACTTGCGAGGGTTGCCATAAGAGAATGCTACAGACATGGTAGCTTAAACAACAGAGACTTATTTTCTTATTTTCCAGAAACTTAAGTTCTGGAAGCCAGAAATCTGAAATCAAAGTATCATCAGATTTGGGTTGTTTTGAAGACTTGGATTGCAGATGGCCACCTTCTCACTATGTCCTCATATGGCCTATCCTCTGAATGCACACATCCTTCATGTCTTTTCCTCTTTTTTTTTTTTTTTAAATTAACTAATTAATTTATTTTTTAATTTACATCCAAATTAATTAGCATATAGTGCAACAATGATTTCAGGAGTAGATTCCTTAATGCCCCTTACCCATTTAACCCATCCCCCCTCCCACAATCCCACGAACAACCCTCTTTGTTCTCTATATTTAAGTCTCTTACGTTTTGTCCCTGTCCATGTTTTTATATTATTTTTGCTTCCCTTCCCTTATGTTCATCTATGTTGTATCTTAAATTCCTCATATGAATGAATTCATATGATATTTGTCATTCTCTGAATAATCTCGCTTAGCATAATACCGTCCAGTTCCATCCACATAGTTGCGAATGGCAAGATTTCATTCTTTTTTGATTGCTGAGTAACACTCCATTGTGTATATATACTACATCTTCTTTATCCATCCATCCATCCATTGATGGACATTTGGGATCTTTCCATACTTTGTCTTTTGTCAATCGCACTGCTATAAACATTGGGGTGCATGTGACCCTTTGAAACAGCACACCTGTATCCCTTGGATAAATACCTAGTAGTGCAATTGTTGGATCGTAAGGTAGTTCTATTTTTAATTTTTTGAGGAACCTCCATACTGTTTTCCAGAGTGGCTGTACCTCTCTGCATCCTCACCAACATCTGTCATATCCTGAGTTGTTAATTTTAGCCTTTCTGACAGGTGTGAGGTGATATCTCATTTGGTTTTGATTTGTATTTCCCTGATGAAGAGTGATCTTGAACATTTTTTCATGAGTCTATTAGCCATCTGGATTTCTTCTTTAGAGAAGTGTCTATTCATGTCTCTTGCCCATTTCTTCACTGGATTATTTTTTTGGGTGTTGAGTTTGATAAGTTCTTTCTAGATTTTGGATACTAACTCTTTTTCTGGTATGTCATTTGCAAATATCTTCTCCCATTCTGTCAGTTGCCTTTTAGTTTTGCTGATTATTCCCTTCACTGTGCAGAAGCTTTTTATTTTGATGAAGTCCCAATAGTTCATTTTTGCTTTTGTTTCCCTTGCCTCCAGAGAAGTGTTGACTAAGAAGTTGCTGCTTCCGAAGTCAAAGAGGTTTTGCCGCCTGCTTTCTCCTCAAGGATTTTGATGACTTCCTGTCTTACATTCAGGTCTCTCATCCATTTTGAGTTTCTTTTTGTGTATGGTGTAAGAAAGTGGTCCAGGTTCATTTTTCTGCATGTTGCTGTCCAGTTTTCCCAGCACCATTTGCTGAAGAGACTGTCTTATTCCATTGGATATTCTTGTGTGCTTTGTCAAACATTAGTTGGCCATACATTTGTGGGTCCTTTTCTGGGTTCTCTATTCTGTTCCATTGATCTGAGTGTCCGTTTTTGTGCCAGTGCTGTACTGTCTTGATGATTACAGCTTTGTAATACATCTTGAAGTTCAGGATTGTGATGCCTCCAGCTTCAGTTTTCTTTTTGAAGATTGCTTTGGCTATTTGGGGTCTTTTCTAGTTCCAAATTTTAGGATTTTGTTCTAGCTCTGTGAAGAATGGTAGTGTTATTTTGATAGGGATTTCCTTGAATATGTAGATTCCTTTGGGTAATATCAACATTTCAACAATGTTTGTTCTTCCAATCCAGGAGCATGGAATATTTTTCCATTTGTGTGTGTGTGTCTTCTTCAATTTCTTTCATAAGTTTTCCTTAGTTTTCAGTGTATAGATTTTTCACCTATTTGGTTAGGTTTATTCCTAGGTATTTTATGTTTTTTGGTGCAATTGTAAATGGGATCGATTCCTTAATTTCTCTTTCGGTTGCTTCATTATTGGTGTATAGGAATGCAAATGATTTCTGTGCACTGATTTATATCCTGCGACTTTCCTAAATTCATGGATCAGTTCTAGTAGGTTTTTGGTGAGATCTTGTGGGTTTTCCATGTAGAGTATCATGCCATCTGTGAAGAGTTGGAGTTTGACTTCCTCCTGGACGATGTGGATGCTTTTTATTACCTTGTGTTGTCTGATTGCTGAAGCTAAGACTTCCAGTACCATGTGGAATAACAATGGTGAGACTGGACATCTCTGTCATGCTCCTGACCTTAGGGGGAAAGCTCTCAGTTTTTCCCCATTGAGGATGATATTAGCAGTGAGGTCTTTTATATATGGATTTTATGATCTTGTGGTATGATCCTTCTATCCCTACTTTCTTGAGGGCTTTTATCAAGAAAGGATGCTGTATTTTGTCAAATGCTTTCTCTGCATCTATTGAGAGGATCATGTGGTTCTTGTTCTTTTATTGATGCAGTGTATCACATTGTTTTGTGGATATTGAACCAGCCCGGCATCTCAGATAAAAATCCTACTTGGTCATGGTGAATAATTCTTTTAATGATTGTTGGATTCACTTGACTTGTTGAGGACTTATGCATCCATGTTCATCAGGGAAATTGGTCTGTAGTTCTTCTTTTTAGTGGGGTCTTTGTCTGGTTTTGGAATCAAGGTAATGCTGGCTTCATAGAAAGAGTTTGGAAGTTTTCCTTCCATTTCTTTTTTTTTTTCTTTTTTTTCTTTTTTTTTTTTTCTTTTCTTTTTTTTTTTTTTTTTCAACAGTTTCAGAAGAATAGGTGTTAAGTCTTCTTCACGTGTTTGGTAGAATTCCCCTGTAAAGCCATCCAGCGCTGGACTCTAGTTTTTTTGGGAGATTTTTGATTACTAATTGAATTTCTTTGCTGGTTATGGGTCTGTTCAAATTTCTATTTCTTCCTGTTTCAGTTTTGGTTGTTTATATGTTTCTAGGAATTTTTCCATTTCTTCCACATTGCCCATTTTATTGGCATATAATTGCTCATAATATTCTTTTATTATTGTTTGTGTTTCTGCAGTGTTGGTTGTGCTCTCTCCTATTTCATCCTTCATTTTATTTATTTGGGCCCTTTCCTTTTTCCTTTTTCTTTTTGATCAAACTGGCTAAGGATTTATTAATTTTGTTAATCCTTTCAAAGAACCAGCTCCTGGTTTCATTGATGTGTTCTACTGTTTTTGTTGTTGTTGTTGTTGTTGTTGTTGTTGTTGTTGTTGCTGTTTGGTTTCAATAGCATTGGTTTCTGCTCTAATCATTATTATTTCCTTTATTCTGCCGGTTTGGGGTTTTATTTGCTATTTTTCCAGCTCTTTAAGGTGTAAGGTTAGGTTGTATCTGAGACCTTTATTCCTTCTTTAGGAAGGTCTGGATTGCTATAGACTTTACTCTTATGACCACTTTGCTGTGTCCCAGAGGTTTTGTGCTGTGGTGTTATCATTTTCATTGGCTTCCATGTACTTTTTAATCTCCTTTTTAACTTCTTGGTTAGCAAATTCATTCTTTGGTAGGATGTTCTTTAGTTATTTGTTATCTTTCCAAATTTTTTCTTGTGGTTGATTTGGAGTTCCATAGCATTGTGGTCTGAAAATATGCTCAGTATGAACTTGATCTTTCTGTACTTGTTGAGGGCTGATTTGTGTCCCAGGATGTAACCTATTCTGGAGAATGCTCCACATGCACTCAAGAAGAATGTGTATTCTGCTTTAGGATTAAGTGTTCTGAATATATTTGTTAAGTCCATCTGGTCCAGAGTGTCATTCAAAGACATTGTTTCTTTGTTGATTTTCTGTTTAAATGATCTGTCCATTGTTGTAAGTGGGGTGTTGAAGTCCCCTATGGTATTATTATCTCTGAGTTTCTTTATGTTTGTGATTGATATATATATTTGGGTGTTTCCACATTTGGAGCATAAATGTTTACAATTGTTAGATCTTCTTGGTGGATAGACCCCTTAACCACAATATAATGCCCTTCTTCATCTCTTGTTACAGTCTTTATTTTAAAGTCTAGATTGTCTGATACAAGTATGACTATTCTGGCTTTCTTTTGGAGGCCATTAGCATGATAGATGGTTCTTCATCCCCTTACTTTAAATCTGAAGGTGTCTTTAGATCTAAAATGGGTCTCTTATAAACAGCATATAAATGGATCTTGTTTTCTTATCTATTCTGTTACCCTATGTTTTTTGATTAGAGCATCGAGTCCATTGATGTTTAGAGTGAGTACTGAAAGATATGAATTTATTGCCATTATGATGCTTGTAGAATTGGGGTTTCTGGTGGCGTCCTCTGGTCCTTTCTAGTCTTTGTTGCTTTTGGTATTTATTTATTTACATATACATATACATATACATATACATATACATACATATATGTGTGTATATATATATATGTGTATATATATATGTATATATATATATACATATATATATACACATATATATATATATATT
>NC_064810.1:47397886-47561861 GCF_023721935.1 Panthera uncia | reverse complement strand
TATATATATATATATATTCATCTTTTCTCCCCTCAGAAAGTCCCCCTTAAAATTTCTTGCAGTGCTGGTTTAGTGGTCACAATCTCCTTTAATTTTTGTCTGTCTGGAAACTTTTTCTCTCTCCTTCTATTTGGAATGACAGCCTTGCTGGATAAAGAATTCTTGGCTGCATATTTTTCCAATTCAACACATTGAATATATTCTGCCACTGCTTTCTGGCTTGCCAAGTTTCTGTGAGTAGGTCTGCTGAGAACCTAATCTGTTTTCCCTTTTAAGTTAAGGTCTTTTTTTCCTTTGCTAACCTCATGATTCTTTCCTTGCCTGAGTATTTTGTGAATTTGACTATGATATGCCTTGTTGATGGTCGGTTTTTGTTGAATCTAATGGGAGTTCTCTGTGTTTCTCAGATTTTTATGTCTTTGTCTTTCCGCAGTTTAGGGAGGTTTTCCACTATGATTTGCTCACATAAATTTTGTACCCCTTTTCCCCTCTCTTCATCTTCTGGGACTCCTATGATTCTGATATTATTCCTTTTTAATGAGTCACTGATTTCTCTAATAATTAAATCATGCTCTTTTGTCTTAGTCTCCCTCTTTTTTTCTGCTTCATTATTCTCCATAAGTTTGTCCTCTATATCCCTGATTCACTGCTCTGCTTCATCCTTACTTGCCTCTGTGACATCCATTTCAGATTGCTGCTCAGTTATAGAATTTTTTATTTCATCCTGACTAGCTTTTACTTCTTTCATCTCCACAGAAAAGGATTCTAATCTATTTTCAACCCCAGCTAGTATTATTATTATCGTGATTCTAAATTCTGGTTCAGATATCTTGCTTGTATCTGTGTTGACTAAGTCCCTGGCTGTCGTTTATTCCTGTTCTTTCTTTTGGGGTGTCATTTTGAAGGAAGAAAATGAATAATTTAAAAAAATAATAGAATTAAACAATTAAAAACAACACAAATAAATCAAATAAAGGGTGCTAGATCCTAGGTGTGTTTTGGTCTTGTTGTTGAAAGAAACTTGACAGATTAGAGAAAAAAGGGAAAGATTAGAAAAGAAAAAGGAAAAGAAAAAAGGAAAACCTTTGAAAATTTGAAAAAATGAATACGGTAGAATAAAATGAAATGAGGGTAAAATAGAATTTTTAAAAGTTACAAAAAAGTAAAAAATGTAGTAGAAAAAAATGAAGAATCTTTTTAATAAAAATTGAATATAAAAAATAAATTTTTTCTCTTTCTGTATTCAAGAACAAGAAAAGAAAAAAAATTGAACAGAGGGACCAGTGAACAGAATGAAATACAATTGAAATTACATCTGGTTTCCCCTAGAAGCCAAACTATGAAGCACTTTATAGTCTATAAACTAAGCAGGCAGAGAGACTTGTGGTGTTCCTTAAGAATGTGGTTGGCCCAGTTGGGCGGGGCTTAGTGAATTCGCTTCGTTCTCCACTAGGTGGCACTGCTTAGCTTACTGGGGTGGATTGTTCTAGTGCATGTAGGCATGTATGCACATGTGTAGGAGGGGTCAAAATGGCATCACCCAGCTACCCAGTTTATAGTATCAGAACTCTGTGCTCTCACCTATGGGCAATCAAGCACCCCGCCTTTGTCTCTAGCTTCTGTCTACTTCCCGCTTGTAGACTGTCTGTGACCAAGCCATCAGGCTGCCAGGCAGGACCTCCCTCCTGAGTTTTATCTCAGATGGTGCTGTGTTTCCCAACCCCTCACTTCTGAGGGACTGTGGCTTTGACCTGTTCTGACCCTCTGGGGGATGGTCTTGCTAAGCAATGGCCAGGCGCCGTCCCACCACCAGAACCTTCGTGAGACCGTGCTGCTGCTGATGTCCAGAGACCAACTAGGTGCCAACCCACCCCAGATAAAGTTTGTGTGATCACGTAGCAGCAGCATTTCAGGGATTATGGTAAATCACAACACATATCTGGCACCAGGCTTCACCCTTAACATCCTTGTTCCAATACCAGCAAATGTGGTTATTTTCTGGGGTCTGCCGGGATGTTTTCCTGTGGTGAGGCCACACAGCCTCTACCAAATGCCCTCCCATCAGGAGAACCATGTCTCCCCATGTGGCCCAAAGACCCCTCAGACCTTGCTCTCTGCTCCTGAGGATTCACCCTTCTCACCAGAGCACTGCTAGGTATCAAGCTGTGGAGTTTCAGACTCTGTGCTTCCCCTGTTTATAGAGTCTTAATGGAATTTAAACCTTCTCTTTTCTCCCTTTTTTGTTCAGCCCCTTGCAGCTGTTTCCACTCTTCCTTTTTTCTCCATGTGCTTTCAGGGTGAGGGGTGCTTTTCCCTTATTCTCCCCCCATCTCTGTCCTCTTCCAGCAAGCAAAAACAGCTCCCTGCCCTCCATGCACACTCCCCCAGTTCACCTTTCCACACCATGTACCTGCTGAGTTCTGTGGTTCAGATTGTTCAGATTGTTATGTTAATCCTCAAATAAGTTTTCTAGGTATGCAAGATGGTTTAGTGTTGATCTGGCTGCATTTCAGAGTTGAGAGACACAAAAAATGCTTCCATGATGTTCCACCATATTCGCCCCTGCTGTCTCTTCCTCTTAATTTTTAAATTTTTTTTATGTTTATTCATTTTTGAAAGAGAGAGACAGAGCACAAGCAGGGGTGGGGTAGAGAGAGAGGGGGACACAGAATCCGAACCAGGCTCCAGGCTCTGAGCTGTCAGCACAGAGCCCGATGTGGGGCTCAAACTCACAAATCATGAGATTATGACCTGAGCTGAAGTCGATGCTCAACTGACTGAGCCACCCAGGCGCCCCTCTTCCTCTTAAAAGGACATCAGTCACAGTGGATTAGGATCCCACCCTGTGACCTCATTTAATCTTGATTTCTTTATTTGGGTGTTTAGAACCTTATATTTAACATGACCAATGATAAGGTTAGATTTAAATCTATCTCCTTTTGCTATTTGTTTTCTTTTTGTCCCATCTATCCTTTGTTCCCTCTTTTCCTCTTTTTCAACCATCTTTTACTGAGTATTTTGTTGTTGTTGTTGTTGTTGTTGAAATATATGAGGCATACAATATTACATTAGTTTCATGTGTACAGCATAGTGATTCAACTTTTCTATACATTATACTCTGTTTACCGCAAGTGTAGCTACCATCTGTCACCATAGAACACTATTATAATACCATTGATTCTATTCCCTATGCTGGACCTTTTATCCTCATAACTTATTCATTCCTTAACTAGAGGCCTCTATCCCTCACTCCCTTCACTCATTTTGCCTATTTGCCCTCCCATCTAACAACCATAAGTTTGTTTTCCTATATTTATGGATCCGTTTCTGCTTTTTGTTTGTTCGTGTGTGTGTGTGTTTTACATTCCACATATAAGTGAAATCACACAGTATTTGTCTTTCTCAGTCTGACTTATTTCACTTACATAGACCTAGAGGGTATAATGCTATGTTGTTGCAAATGGCAAGATCTCATTCTTTTTTATGGCTGACGAATTTGTGTGTGTGTGTGTGTGTGTGTGTGTGTGTGTGTATGTATAAACCATTATTTATACATTCATCTATCGCTAGACACTTGGGTTGTTTCTATATCTTAGCTATTGTAAATAGTGCTGCAATAAACATAGGGGTGCATATATCTTTTCAAATTAGTGCTTTCATTTTCTTTGGGTAAATACCTATTAGTGGAAACACTGGATTTTACAGTATTTCTATTTTTAATTTTTTGAGGAAACTCTACTATTTTGCACAGTGGCTGCACAAATTTACATTCCTGCCAGTAGGACACCAGAGTTTTCTCCACATTCTTGTCGACACTTATTATTTCTTGTTTTTTTGTCTCTAGCCATTCTGACAGGTAATATAAGGTAAGGTAATATCTCACTGTTGTGTAGATTTGCATTTCCCTCATAATTACTGTTGTTGAGCATCTTTTCATGTGTCTATTGGCCAGTTACATGTCTTCCTTTGGAAAAATGTCTATTCAGGTCCTTTGTCCATTTTTAATTGGATTATTTATGTGTCTTGGTGTTCTATAAATTCTTTATATGTTTTGGATATTAAACCCTTATTGGATATGTCATTTGCAAATATCTTCTCCCATTCATTATGCTGCCTTTTTGTTTTGTTGATAATTTCCTTCACTGTGCAATAATTTTTTACTTCAGTGTAGTCCTGATCATTTTTGTTTCTGTTTAACTTGCCTGAGGAGACATATCTAGAAAAATGTTGCTAAAACTGATGTCAAAGAAATTACTGCCTATGTTTTCTTCTAGGAGTTTTATGGCTTCAGGTCTCAAATTTAGGTCTTTAATCCATTTTGAGTTTATTTTTGTGTGTAGTGTGAGTGGTCCAATTTCATTCTTTGGCATGTAGCTGTCTACTATTTATCAAAGGGACTGTCTTTCCCATTGTATATTCTTAACCTCTTTTGTGATAGATTAATTGAAATATAAGCATAGGTTTCTTTTTTTTTTTAATTTTTTTTTAACATTTATTTATTTTTGAGACAGAGAGAGACAGAGCATGAATGGGGGAGGGGCAGAGAGAGAGGGAGACACAGAATCAGAAGCAGTCTCCAGGCTCTGGGCCATCAGCCCAGAGCCTGACGTGGGGCTCGAACTCACGGACCGCAAGATCGTGACCTGAGCTGAAGTCAGACGCTCAACCAACTGAGCCACCCAGGCGCCCCAGCATAGGTTTATTTCTAGAGATTGAGTTTTATGATTTTTATGATTCTATTTTCTCTCTTTAGTTGTCTTACTAGTTGTAACTCTTTATTTTGTTATTGCTTTAGGGTTTATAGTATGTATCTTTAATTTACCACAGTCTATCTTCTAGTGATATTCTACAACTTCACAAATAGTGCAAGAACCTTACATTAGTATAGCAATTTATCTTTCCTCTTGGCCTATCATTGTTAGGCATTTTACTTTTACGTATTAATACATCATGCTAAATTGATATTATTTATGTTTAAATAGTAAATTGCCTTTTAGAAAGAATTAAATGACAAAAATATTGTGCATATTTACCTATATAGTTACTATTTCCAGTGCTCTTTATCTCTTTGTGTGGATACATCATTTTTCTTCTGCCTGAATGTCCTTTAATCTTCCTTGTAGGGTGGGTCTGGTGGTTATGAATTCTCTTAGCTTTTATATGCGTAAAAGGTGTTTTACTTTAAAAAAAAAGATATTCACTAGTTAAATAATTCTAGATGATAAGTTTTTTTTTCCAGTATTTAAAGATGTTGCTCCACTGCCTTCTCCCTTGCATTCTTTCCAATGAGACATCTGCCATAATCCTTATCTTGATTGTACTATATATCATGTGTCTTTTCTGCCTCCTTTAAAGGTTTTCTTTCTATCACTGGCTTTGAGAAACTTGATTTTGATTGGTGTAGTTTCTTCATATTTGTTGTGCTTAGGTTTATTCAAGCCTTTTGGATCTGTGGGTTTAGAGGTTTTATCAAACTTGGAAAATCTTTTGCCATTATTTCTTCAAATACCTTTGCTGTCCCTGTTCTCTGGGCAGATATTAAAATTACATCTGTGTTATACTGCCTGAAGCTTCCCCATAGCTCACTGATGCTCTGTTCATTATTTTTATTATTTTTTCTTTCCACTTTTATTTTGGGTAGTTTTTACTGCTATGTCTTCAAGTTCACTAATCTTTTTTCTGCAATATAATATCAGTGCTAGTATCATCCAGTGTTTTTTGCATCTTACACATTTTAGTTTTCATCTCTAGAAATTCACTTTGGGTATTTTTAAAAATATCTTTCATGTATTAACTTCTTGACATGTGGATTATAGTTATAATAACAGTTTTATTTTCCCTGTGTGATGACTCTAACATCTAGGCAAGTTCTAGATTGATTTCAAACTATTTATTTTTCTCATTATGGGCAACATTTTCCTGTTATTTCCTATTGTTTTTTATTCCTAAAATATTCTTTAATTTTGTCCTGGGTTAAATTACTTGAAACCATTTGACCTTTATGAGTCTGGCTTTTAAGATTTATTAGGTAGGACCAGAACTGTTTAGTGTGGGGCTAATTATTCCCTACTCTCAAGGCAATACCCTCTTGAATACTTCTTCCAATACCCCACAAATTATGCTGTTTAAAACATGCTCAGGAGGACCAAATTACTTCTCAGTATTAGCATAAGTTAAACCCATTTTAAAAAGTAAATCAGCTACAGCATCCATGTCATGTATCCCAGAGACAGGAATTCTAGATTTTCACAAGTTTGAACAGTCCACATCACTGCTTTCATCTATCTGCTTATAATATGAGACCAGATATCCTCAAACAGAAAAATATATTTGAGTTTACCTCCACCTTCTGTATGTACAAACTCAAATAAGGCTAACTGTCCAAGTCCTCTCTCTCTTAGGTCCTCATGTGCGTTACATCCAAAAACCGGACAACAGGCCCTGTTCCATCACTGATTCTGTCAAACGGTTCCCCAAAGAGGATGCCACCGAGGGGAATGCCACAAGCCCACCGCAGAACCCACCCACCAACCTCACTGTGGTCACTGTGGAAGGGTGTCCCTCATTTGTCATCCTTGACTGGGATAAGCCACTAAATGATACTGTCACTGGTAAGATCATGATGTGAGCACTTGTACTATGGTGGGAAGCTTCAATAATGTGAGTGTGGTACCTCGTCAAACTATGAGGCATATCTCAGGGGTAGCAAGTCCTAGTAGAGCTATTGTCAAAAAGTGTCATATGATGGGAAAAGATCATCTGTGTCCCAGTGGTGGGTTTCCTGTTAATTTAACATATCTCTTTAGGTTACGTTCCTTCCATCTTGTCTCAGAACTCTTCCTCACAGTGTAAAAATAGATGTGGTCTTTTCATTATCAAGAAAATTACAGATAACATAGGAGAAGTTGGCAGGGCTGATGATAATTAAACCAGTTTTCATTTCACCAACCCAATTTCTAGGTTGACCTAGAACTGTCAAGCAATTCAATTATTTTAGTAGAGTTTTTGTTTGTTTGTTTTGTTTTTTGTTTTTTGGGTTTTTTTTAGGTTTCTAATCATGGTTGATTTTCTCCTCATCTCAGAAAAATTTAATTCTGCTATCACTAGCCCAATCCTTCTAAAAATGACTGTGAAAACTAAGAAATCCTAAGTCAGTCTTTGAATTTATTATATGCGAATTAATTCTTCATATGAACAGTTTAGTCAAACTAGAGAGGAGGGAGAAAAGGTAAGGGGCAGAGTCAGCTAGAGGAATATAGCAAATTGCAGGAGTACACAAGCCCCCCATTGCCCATGCCCTGCTGTGCATGGAACAGGTAGACAGAATTTAGAGGAGCTCACTAAGAAGCTATCAGGATGGGTAGAGGGAAGTATACAGGGGAAAGGAGGAAGTGGGAGATTCAGCCAAAAGTGTTTTCTGTGAATAAAGGAGTAAACAGCAGCTATTTCTCCTCAGACAAAACTGTTCGGTCTGGGCAACTTTCACTATAAGCAGCCTATCTTTGCTTAACTGGCTTTTTTTTAAAACCATATTTTGTGAATTTCATTTCTCATGCAGACCTTGCCTTTGTTTTGGGAAAGAACCAGCCACTGCTCATGTTTCCTGGGGACTTGTCTAGTCCTGCTTCTTTACTTGGGACTATGCCAGTAGGTGCTACCATCCCAGTATCTAAAAAACAATAAATCTCTAAGCATTGATTATCTACATAGATGAAAAAGTCCAGAACTCCCAATTCATATACTGTGCTAATAAGGAGTTCTCCTGACAGTCAGAAGCTTAGTTATCATAACACCAAATGATCTATAAAATTTCATTTGCCTTGAAGATGTGGGACATCAAGTTGGAACTGGTTAATATATCTAAAATCTAATCTAATACATCTAATATATATTCACTTTGGTGTGTCAATTTCTGATTTAACTTTTTAAAAGCAAAATGATTTTCCTTTCCAGTTCATCATGAAACCTTTTTTAATTGTATAAACTTGTAATCTACAAAAAATAATGAATAGGGTATACTTTACCCATTTAACCAATTCCTTTTGTAACATTGTTAGTAAATGTTAATGGACTGCTTGAGATCTTTCATAAGACATTAGACTTAGAATAACAGCTTTTATAGATAAGGTCCATATCTCTTTAGCTATAATATTTTCTAAATAGAAATAAGTCCATATTTAATCATTACTCAGTCTGTATTTAAATGTCAGACCATATAGCCTAATAGTCTCTTCTATTTTTTCACTTTTGTTTATTTTTAGTGTTTTCTCAAATATCACTTTGTTTCAAATGTGATCTTTTATAAACCAGCAGCTCAGATAATACGATTAATTCTCAAATCACTGGAAATGGCTTTACAAGAAAGGATTGAGAAAGATAACAAAAAAGGAGTGAAACATATTCTTTATTCCCTTAACTGGCTTCTGTCTATCATCTTTTAATCCACAGGCACATATTACCTATAATAAATACACCCAAATTCAGTTGCTTCTACATGTCTTTTCTACACTAAAGTAGAAATAGATACACCTGAGAAATGGGCCATAGCCTGAGTCCTTGGACAATTTAAATTAGTTGTGGGGTGGTGCTTTGTGATATGCCAAGAGCATGCCAACGTAGATTTAAATCCCAGACTAGCTGTATTCTCTATATGCAATTTGGGTATGCACTTTACCTCCTTGCTTTAGTTTTCTTATTTGTAACAACAACAACAACAACAACAACAACAACAACAACTTCCATTGTAATCAGCTTATCATGAGGACAAAAATTAACCAGAATTTGAATGTACAGTGTAAGTTAGAAGCTGTTAAATTAATGTTTGTCAGTAGTAGCAATAGTAGGACTGGTAGAAATAGTGTCACCATTATTATTTTCATGACCAGAATGTGATTTCCCAACCTTTATAATAAATAGTGTTTTTCTATTAAGTAAATCATCTCATAATAGGGCAATAATAATCTCTGAGTGGGGAAAAGACCATTTATTCAGTGTTACTTCTTTATAGGTTCCTTATATCTTTACTCTTAAGGAATTTATAAATAAAACCCCATATTTTAAAGTGAGAAATATGGACACATACTAAGTGGCTGTCTTTACTTTCTGAAATATAATCAGAATGTGTCTATAAATGTTCATTCCAAGCATTAATGTTCCATTTTTATGGTATAGTGAATTTATGAAAAAGCTACTATTTCTTTAAAGCATTACAAATGAAAAATATATTTACAAGGCCCAAGAATACACATTCAGAAGTTAGAATTCTGAAATTCTAAATATGTTTTTTAATTACAAAGGTAACTTCTGTGTCCATTTTGAAAACTTGAATCTTTCAGGATGAAAATAGTATTAAATGAACATTTAAAACTCAGTCAAAAGAAAATTAGAGAAGATATTCAGTAAGAGTTTCTAGTACTGAGTCTGGGGTAATATTAAAAAGAATATTACACAGTCACTGATTAATGTCTCACACCAAAGATGTTTCTTGAAAGAGGTTGCTTTCATGCAAATTCAATGGGAGTGTCATACAAATTTTTCTTTGGGTGACGAAGCGACACTTGAGTCTTTCCAACTGAAATCTTTCAAATTTAAACACAACTCAGGGATAATAAGTAATAATAATAGGTACCACCTGTTGAAAAAACATATGCAAAATACTGTTGAGCACTTTCCATATATTCCTAGTTTAATCCCCACAAGCAACACTATGAAGAGCTATTACATTTTACAAACTGAGATCAGGGCAAATGGCTTGGTCTGTCACTTTTCAATGAGTCATGTAGTGTCCTTTTGGGGTTTTTTTCAACTTTTTATCTTTTATTTTTATTTTTTTTAATTTTATAGATTTTTAAATTTTAAATCCAAGTTAGTTAACATACAGTATAATAATGTTTTCAGAAGTAGAATTTATATAACACCCAGTGCTCATCCCAACAAGTGTCCTCCTTAATGCCCCTTGCCCATTTAGCCCATCCCATCCCCCCACCCAACACCCATCCATCAATCATTGGTTTGTTCTCTGTATTTAAGAGTCTCTTATGGGTTGTCCCCTCTCTGTTTTTATATTATTTTGCTTCCCTTCCCTTATGTTCGTCTGTTTTGTATCTTAAATTCTACATATGAGTGAAGTCATATGTTATTTGTCTTTCTCTGACTGACTTATTTCGTTTAGCGTAATACACTCTAGTTCCATCCACATTGTTGAAAATGGCAAGATTTCATTCTTTCTCATCGCCGAGTAATATTCCATTGTGTATGTATACGTGTGTGTGTGTGTGTGTTGGTCTGTATATGCGTCTTTATCCATTCACCAGATGATGGACATTTGGGCTCTTTCCATAATTTGACTATTGTTGATAGTGCTGCTATAAACATTGGGGTGCATGTGCCCTTCCAAAACAGCACTCCTCTATCCTTTGGACTAGCCTTTCCCATACCTTAACTTTAATAGAAAAGTCATGAGTGTTTTGGGTTCCTCATCAGTAGCATATCTTACCATGTATCCAACAAGCAGTTTCCAGTTTTAAAAATCCATTTTAATTACTCCCATCTTTGTCTATCTAGTAAATACTGATTCACAGCTGAGAAACATATAAAATGGATATATTTGAATTCAAGGTCCTTCCCTTCCCTCCCTTTCTATCCTCTTTGAGAATAGAACGCCAACATAAATAGGTTAAGGAACAGAAGTTTCTGAGAAAAGAACACTAAATACTAGCCATTAGTCCTTTGGTAGCTGTGCTAACATATCCAGATACAATGGCCATTGCCTTCTGATTTAATTTTCAATTTTTAGAAGGATCGTCATACAGAATTAATCAGAAAGAGCCATCCTCCTTTTTTGATTTTTAAAATATACCATTAAAAATCCTTCCCAAATTAAAATTGATGATTATGTCTTCTAGTCTTTCCATAGTTTGAGTTTTACTTCCAGTCTCCATCTCCCACCTTTGGTCTTAGTGCTAATAGCAGAAATCCCCACTAAATTGCCACCCTTTGTGGCTTTTTCCCACTTTTCCTGATGGCTACCACTTGTATATTTCTTCACACTCATGGAGCTGATTTTGAGTAGGGTTTGTTTCTGTTTTCTATTTTTCAAGTTTTGAATCTTCTGTGTGACCTTGTCACATACATTAAACTCCAATTAAGAGGTGGAAAAGCCAATTAACAAATTTATAAATTATGTTCTGAATCTGAAAGCCCTTCTCTTGATTAGCCCTGCAAGTTCATAGAAACATGTCTTTAGGTGAAATTTATGCAGATCTCCATTCATACTTTAATGATTTTTTTAAAAAACAAGGATTATTTTCAAGGAGGCATATGTAAGCAGTAGGTACAAATCTTTTGTAACTTATGTAAGCAGTAGGTAGAAAAATTTCATAATTCTATAGTTCCCAATAATGAACTGTCACTCATTATTTGGTTAACTGCTATTTGCTGGATGGTTTTAAACCCAAAGATATATAGATATAGATGATATAGATATAGGTATAGGTATAGATATAGGTATAGGAATAGGTATAGATAGATATAGATATATAGATATATTTTTGCAACAGAACCATGTATGCAGTGGTCTTTTCCCTAGCAATATAATAAAGCCCCACAGAGAAGAAACGTGCCTTCTACTTAAGTACCACTTCTCATACAGCACTTTCCCCACACTGGGTTTTTCAACAATGACAGACTATTTGATTTGCCTAGCAAAATCATTAGTTACCAGTATCCAAAGATACCACAGGTTCATCATCAGTCTTCACAGTTACCAAGCCTTTCATGTTCCAGTAAAGGGAAAGCAGATGTGATCAATGAGCAACTCCCAAAATGCTTTGGGACCTTTGTCATCCATTGGCCATCCCCATCTGCAAATTGCTAATGTATAAGATCAGTACATCTCAGTAACTACAATCTAAATTGCTCACTTTTATGAGAGTGACTTTATGATACTGTTAGCCTTAAGAGCAATTAAATCAGCCGGGACATAAAGACAAGTATTTGTTGGCTTTTTCACTTTTCAGAATATGAAGTTATATCCAGAGAAAATGGGACATTCAGCGGGAAGAACAAGTCCATTCAAATTACAAATCAAACCTTCTCCACTGTAGAAAATCTAAAACCAGATACAAGGTAAGCCACCTGTGCTCTTACAGGTGAATTCTGACAGTGCATAAATCATCACCAAAGGAATGAAATGACATCATCCATCTCTGTCTTAAGGGACAGTGTAGTTTGCATTTCATTCTTTGGCTTTCTGTGCATAGGAGTAGGTACCTCTAGAGTCATGTTTTGCAAATACACAAATTATTGGTGGGGATACAAGAGCTGACAAGATGGTCTTGTAAGTTAACACTATAGGGGAGAACATTGAAAAATAGAGGATCATTAATATCAAATGTTGATATTAAATACCAAAATGGAGAGAAGGAAAATTCTGTGGATGAGACACAACTGGAGTGTGTAGGATGTAAACTAAATGTGAAACAGAAGAATTTGGCTGGCATGCTGGAAAGAAGAGGGCAAGGATATAAAAGTTATGTAACAAAAGTAGATGAAAGTTTGTGATAGTTAATGCTTAAAATAACTACAGACCATTCCCAGGCATAGTGGTCTTTCATTTTGGGTCTTTTTATAATAAACAAATGAGAATCCATTTTTGAAAATAGACACATATATTATTACCGATGCTCTATAATAAACAATTTTTCTTGGCATCCCTTATTACCTATTGGTACCTGGTTGTTTACATGACTGTATGGTTTTGTCATTTCTTTTTAAATCTAAAATATCCAACATTTTATCGGCTCACTGTACTGGAAGAAAAATAAGGGCTTTATGCACTTCTAGAAATGTAATAGGGAAGGTTTTGTTTTGTTTTACATGGCTAAATCATCAAATTTATTGTTCAAGGAAATTCTCAAAAGGATACAGCCAAGCATTTCTTTAATTTTTTTTTTTTTAATTTTTTTTTTTTTTCTAACGTTTTTTATTTTGGGGACAGAGAGAGACAGAGCATGAACGGGGGAGGGGCAGAGAGAGAGGGAGACACAGAATCGGAAACAGGCTCCAGGCTCCGAGCCATCAGCCCAGAGCCCGACGCGGGGCTCGAACTCACGGACCGCGAGATCGTGACCTGGCTGAAGTCGGACGCTTAACCGACTGCGCCACCCAGGCGCCCCAGCCAAGCATTTCTTTAAAAAAATATGTACTAAATTCATTTGGGGACTAAATATCACTCTTTGTGGAAAATCAATTTCTTTCCTCAAATTCCAAGACACTATTTGAAAACTATGCTTTCAGTTAAAACAAAAACATCTTCACACTTTACGTTCTAGTGCACCAAGCAACATAGATCAATTTTCAGAGAGACACAATCAGGAATTTTTCCAGACTGAATACTTCATAGCTTGATAAAGTTTCCTGAATACTTCATAGCTTGATAAAGACCAGCAGAGGCAAAGACTGGAACTCCAGCATTAGAAAATTTTTTCATAAGTTTTATTTCTATCTTCCATTGTCATCAGTTGATTGAATTGAATCAGGTATTGATTATGATATTCAAAAGAGCCTAGTAAAGTTCTGACAACAAGGAAACTGATAATCTTTTCATGAAAAAAAGGAAGCATCTAGTTAATTCTAGATGGTTTGCTGTGTATAAACTGTAGTCCTATACTATAAATATAATACTTTCCACAGGTATTTTTTTTCTTTAAAGTTCTCTATTTTGAGTTGTAATATGGAAAATTTTACAACTGCTAATTTTTTTAAAGGATTTAAGTTAGCCAAAATAAGCATGTATTTCAGTAAAAACTCATTTGATGATCTTGGTTCTGTTTCCTTAGAGAGATTAACAGGGAGAGAGACTATTTTTAACATAACATATTTTAAGGGAAGAGTAAAGAAGAAAAAGTTATTTAATTTGGACTTTTTAAGAGGTGAATTTGGGCTTACAGAACATGGAAGTTTTTTTCTTTATAGTTTCTTGCTTTTTATGCCACTTAATATACTGAAAACATTGAAAAGCATCTAATTTCTAAATATTGTGTTCCTTTTCTGAATTAGGCTACCTTCAAATCTTCACCTTCAAAGTTCACCTATGACTCATGATCAGATGTAGAAAATAATTATTTAAGTGACATTTTAAACCTGATTTGTTTGTAACAGGTTTGTGTTTCTACTCAGCTAACATTTATTAAGTGCCAACAGTGTGCTTGGTGTGGTGACCACAAAACTGAATAAACATGGTGCCTGTCCTTGAGGACTTGAGGTAGTGGGGTAGTCTTTTAGTAACTGATTATTCTACACAAAATAGTGAGAGCTCTGGCAAAAATATATACAAGTTGCAAGGGGAGCACAGAGTGGGTGACACTTTGCAAAGTCTGGGGAAATTGGGAAAACTTTGTGGAGGAGGTGACACCTGGGCTGAGGCTTAAATGAAGAGCAGGAAGGAGTTAGCTAGGTAACTGTGGTAGGGGAAAGAAACGTCAGAGAAACTAGCATATGTTAGAGCAGAGGCCCAAATGGTATGGTTGTGTGCAGTGAACAATCAGCTACTTCCATGAGTGTGAGAGGTGAAAAGTGAACAGAGGCAGTGGAAGCAACGAGAGGTAGAAGCCATGTTGTGGAGGGCCTTCTCTGCCAGATCAGAGAACTTAGTCAAGAGATGGGGAGAGCCAGAAAGTTGCTTACTGGGAGTGACTTGCTCCAACTTCAAATTTAGTTTTTTCCTGACATTGATTTAGTTGGAATAATCACTTTTGATACTAGAGCTACTTGTAACGAGTAACAGTCGGTAGAATAAAGCTAACAAAAAGAACTTTTTTGATAATGTCTTGCAAGAGTGCCATTTTGGCATCTTGCCTATTTGGCCAAATAGGTGCATAAGACAAACGTACCTTTGGGCTAAGCTGCATTTCATTCTGGAATCACAGGACTAGTCATGGAGTTCACATCTAGCTTCTGCTATGAATTGTTGTAGGACTTATGCTAATTGTTTCTGGAGTTTATGTCAGTTGTAGGAATTATACTAATTGTTTCTGGAATTTACAGCCAAGTCCCCTTTATCTCACCCTAAGATATGCATCTCATTTGTCACTCCTGTCCTTCATCAGTGGGTCTTCAAAGGAGGGACCCCTAAAACTATCCTCATCTCAAGACAAGCAAAGCTCAAAGGAGGCCCTTTCTGGAATCATCTTTGGGAAAAAGTAATCTTAAGTGTAGGATTCCCTGAAATCAGAATCCCATGCCAAGTTTTTCCAGTTGGCATAAATTTGGGGCCACTCAATGTGTCTGTATTTGGCTTATTTTATGTTATTTTTAGAGTTTCATATAATTGAATGAAATCCAGTTCAGACATAAAGACTGTTGATAGTCATATATATGATTTGACCAGGATTATACTGATAGTCCCTAATGGGTCATGATTTAAAAGTTGTATATCAGCAGTTTGAAAAGCATTTCCCCACTGGGAGCAGATATAATACACATGGATATAAAGGTGCTCTAATGAAAATTGTTTAGTCTACAATGTGTGGAGCCTTGTGGTGTTCAAGTAGTTTAGTAGATCCCAGACCCCAGTGAGTAAGAATGCATTCTATGTTCTCTTAACAGGTATGCTAGAGATGAATTTGTCCACTTAATGAGCAAAAAAAATGTTTTCAGCTGAAATATTAAAATTATGATTTGAAACCTCTATTAATCAAAATAACTTCATGAGTTAAGTAAGGATAATTTGAAGTCAAATTATTTCATTTAATCTGATATTTCTGAAGCCTAGAAGCACCTGGGGAAACAAAACTAACAGCCATGAAACAGCTGGACAGCATCACAAGACAGCATAAAATATCACATAGGACTTACACTGAAGTTCTGCAATTTAGAAGAGAAGAGAAGGCCTCCTGCAATACTTGAGACTAGAACTTGACGGTAAAGGATAGAATTGAATAGAACAGGATGGCAAGAAAAGAAAGAGTAACAACAGTATCGTTCTTTCAAATCAAGTCCATGTGCATGACTTCGGTGAAATACAAGTAGTCCTTAAAGTTACTACTGACAGCAAGGTTACAGCCAGAATAATAAAATTATGAGTTCCAAATTTAGGTTTGTAGGTTTTTTCGATGTAAGCTTTTTCCATACTATCTTAAGTTGTTAAGGCAAGATTTCTTTCCATTATATCTTTTCTGCCCAGCCATGATCCAAGATTAATGCTAATAAAAGACATGCTATAAAATAAAGAGGAAGTATGTACAGCATGCAGCCACCAGGTGGTTTTTATTACCTGTAAAGAATGACTTTAGTCACATTTCAGTGCCTGTTGAATTCCCAACGGGCAAACTTTGAGTTATAGTTGGTAAAATTCATCACCACCACCACCCCAACATGAGGTTCTGGGATACCCTATTTGAAAAGCTAGAAGATAATAAATTCCGAAAGAATTACTGTAACTGTGTTCCAATTTCAGGAGACACATGTATATAATTTATTTTAGTATCATTTTCCATGATTTGTCCTGACTAAAAATCATGAGATGTAAAAACAGGTGATAATTACAGGGTAATCATTTATTACACACTGAAACGGGTGGAGTAGAGCTTGGCATTAGAACATTTAACCCAAGAGAGTCAATGCAGAGAAAATAGATCCCCAGAGCTTTTTAGGTAAAACTTTTAAATGTTCACACACTAGAACCAAAAGCACAGTGGACTGTGTTACCGTTTCCTTCTCACAGCGTATGATCACCTTCTCCCTGCCTGTTTTTACATTTTAGCCAGGATTTTTACCTCTTCTGCAAAAGCTCAAAAAATAGCCACAGGAAGGGACAGTAGCTATCTTGCTGAAGAACAGTTTGGCTGCATATGTGTTGTGAGATGTTTCTGTCTGTAGGGAGTGAAGCCCCAAGGCTGCTCTGGGCCAGCAGTCTGTAGTTCCAAAGGTGGCACAGTGGGGACTACCCCAGCCTTGCCAACAGATGCTTGCAGCTACAATGGGCTTTGGTCATATATGTGCACAGGGAACAGGGGTGTTGGAATGGAGCCATAACTATTTAGTCAGATGATACAGATATGTTGGTGTCCACCTGAATCGGTACCCACCTAGCCCACTCCCCAGTATATATTTTCCATTTATTTCCATCATGAAACCTCAGTGTGTGGCTTGTGTTGAGCTAAAAGAAAAATAGTAAGAAGAGCCTCTCCAATCTATAGCCAACCACTTTGTGTGTAAAGACAACTATGATTATTTTTAGTTCTGTGAGCAGAAGAACTGACAAAGTATATGACTTAACCAGTAAGTCTTGTACCACTGCTTACGGGGACAGGGAGTGTGAGGTAAATTGATCTTGAAGTCTCTCCCATCTCTAAAATGATACATTCTTATGATATCCAAAGACATGCATAGAATCAGTGGGAAACTGGAACTGACATTAAAATGAAAAGCTAGGTTAAGCCTTACAGCAAGTCGAATTGTCCTTCTATTACAGAAGTAGAGAAAGCATTTTTCTTTAAGTCTGTGTCTGTGGCCTCCAATTTGTTTTCAGACAAATTGTTTCTATCTCATATTTGAATAATCCATTGGTAGGCTGGACAATATAGATGGACACACATAATTGCTATACAGTAAAGACAAACAAAAAGCCCTATAATCTCTTCAAGTGAGCCCTTGTCTCCTCACTTGACTAAAAAACTAAAGAATCCATTGCGTGTACCAGATTTACATGTGGCCCAGCAATTTCCACGCAAAATGTATTCTGTCTGGTAATTAAATCAAGTTCACTTAACTTATTCCTGTACTTCTGTCCTCTGTAGCTTGGGAGGATTCTAGAGAACAGTTCTCCCTCTAAAATTAAAACATACTAAAGTTTCCTATAGCTGACACAAAGACAGTTTAGGAATATTGTTTATGTTGTTTGATTTAATAAAATCTTGGCTCAAAAAGTAAACTGGAATAGAGGCAGCAAGTTATCATAAACTATAAACCTGGCTGAACAAAGCAGGCATGTGGAATAGCCATTATACCCTTATTCGTAGTGTTTTTGTGTAGTTCTGTTTCCTGAAGATTGTATATTAACTTTCTTTTAAAATTTTTTAATGTTGATTTATTTGTAAGACAGAAACAGAGCATGAGTAGGGGAAGGGCACAGAGAGAGGGAGACACAGAATCTGAAGCAGACTCCAGGCTCTGAGCTGTCAACACAGAGCCTGACTCGGGGTCCAAACCCACCAACCATGAGATCATCACCTGAGCTGAAGTTGGACACTTAACCAACTGAGCCACCCAAGCACCCCATTTGTGTATTAACTTTTAAACGTCTTTTCTCAAGGAGTAAAATAAGCTACTAGAGCATTAGGCACTTTACTGAGTTTTATTGTAGGTGTAGGCAGCAGAACAATCAATAATTTCACCATTGAAGAAAGAAATTGAAGGGATTGCTCAGTTTTACAACTTTTCTTCTGGCAAAAAGGCTAGCTAAGAGCATGGAACTCCAACAATCTATAAAGAGAGCAATTATTTTCACATAAACATATTCTTTTAATTACTTTTCATTTAGAATTACTTAGTATCTGGGGTGTGGCGGGGGATGGGGCATGCCAGAAACTCTTAGCAATACCATAGACTTGGAGCGCAGCCCAGATCTGGAATTTCTTGTCCCTGTATAAATGAGAGATACAAGAATGTCCATGAGGACATGCTTTGTAACTGGTTGATGATACCTCATGCCTGCTGATACCCTGCTCCTCTGACTTTGGCCCTGATTAGAACTTCTTTTATCCTCTAATAGTATCCCTCCAGCTCTGCCACTTTTTGCTCCTTCTCTATATTCCCAGGTGAATACAATGTCTGCATATGGCAAGTATCCAGAAATGCTCATATAACTAATTGATTGGATTTCTCTTTCCCTATTTGAGGGCCTATTACTCATATTTTCATATTCTACTTTTCCATTTCTTTCCCTCTGACTGAAGCCCCACCTGAATAGGGCTCAAATATTTCAAGACTACATAGGGGTAAAATTAGCTAACCAAACCACTCAAACCAACAAGCAGTTACAGGGTGGCTTCCTTTGCCATGCAGAAGCTTTTTAGTTTGATATAGTCCTACTCATTTATTTTAGCTTTTGTTGCCTTTACTTTTGGTATTAAATCCAAAAAATCATCACCAAGACCAATGTCAAGAAGATTACCCACAAGGTTTTCTTCCAGGAGTTTCATGATTGCAGATCATATATTTAAGTATTTAATCTATTTTGAGTTAATTTTGTGTATGGTGTAACATAGTGGTCCAGTTTAATTCTCTTGCAGGTAGCTGTCCAGTTTTCCCAACACCATTTATTGAAGAGACTGTCCTTTTCCCAATTGTATATTCTTGTCTCCTTTGTCATAAATTAATTGACCATATATGTGTGAGTTTATGTCTGTGCTCTCTATTATGTTGCATTGATCTATGTGTCTGTTTTTATCCCAATACTATACTGTTTTTGATTACTGAAGCTTTGTAATACAGTTGGAAATCCAGCATAGAGCCTTCAGCTCTGTTCTTTCTTAGATTGCTTGGGCCATTTGGGTCTTTTATGGTTCCTTACAAATCATAGGATTGATTGTTCAATTTTTGTGAAAAATGCCATTGGAATTTTGATAGCAATTGCATTAAATCTATAGATTGCTTTGGATAAGAGGGAAATTTTAACAATATTAATTCTTCTAATCCATTAACATGGATTATCTTTCCATTTATTTGTGTTTTCCTCAATTATGTCTTATTGTTTTCAGTGTACAGATCTTTTACCTCCTTAGATCAAATGATTCCTAAATATTTTATTCTTTTTGATGCTATTATAAATGGGGTTGTTTTCTTAATTTCTCTTTCTGAAAGTTTATTGTTGGTATATAAAAACACAACTGATTTTTGTATGCTGATTTTTGATCCTACAACTTAACTGAATTTATTTATTCTAACAGAGTTTTGGTGAAGTGTTTAGGGCTTTCTATATATAATATCATGTCATCTGCAAATAGAGATGGTTGTACTTCTTCCTTTCTGACTTGGATGGCTCATATTTGTTTTTCTTGCCTAATTGCTCTGGTTAGGATTTCCAGCATTAGGTCAAATAAAAGTGGCAAGAGTGAGCATTTCTGTCTTGTTCTTGATCTAGGTAGAAAGTTTTCAGCATTTCACTGTTGAGTATGATGTTAGCTGTGGGCTTGTCATATATGCCCTTTATTATGTTGAGAAGCATTCCCACTTTACCCACTTTGTTGAGAGTTTTTGTCATAAAAGTATGTTGAATTTTGTTTAATGCTTTTCTGCATCTATTGAGATCATATAAATTATCACTTATGTTGTTAATGTGGTGCATCACATTGATTGATTTATGGGCATTGAACTGTCTTTGTATCCCTGGACTGAATCCCATTTGATCATGGTCTGTTCAGATTATCTATTTCTTCATCATTTATTCTTGGTAGGTTGTATGTTTCTAGGAATATATCATTTTTTCTACATTATGTAATTTGTTGGAGTATAATTGGTCATAGTAGTCTCACAATCCTTTGGATTTTTGTGGAATCAGTTGTAATGTCTCTTCTTTCATATAGGATTTTATTTCAGTCTTTTTTCTTAGCTACTCTAACTAAAGGCTTGTCAATTTTATTTATCTTTGGAAAAACAGCTCTTAGTTTCATTGATCTTTTCTATTGTTTTTCCAGTTCCCTATTTAATTTATTTCTGTTCTGATATTTGTCATTTCCTTTCTTCTACTGAATTTGGGCTTAGTTTGTTCTTTTTCTTGTTCTTTTAACTGTAAAGTTGGGTTGTTTAATCGATAACCTTTCTTTTGTTAATGTGGGCATTCACCATTATATATTTCCCTCCTCACATTGCATTTGCTGCATCTCATAAGTTTTGGTATATTGCATTTCCATTTTCATTTGTCTCAAGATATTTTTTAATTACCCTCGATTTCTTCTTGGACCCATTGGTTGTTCAGGAGCATATTGCTTAATCTCCATGTATTTGTGAATTTTCCAATTTTCTTCATATAATCGATTTCTAGTTTCTTACCATTATGGTTAGAAAAAAAATGCCTGATTTGATTTGTTTTCTTTAATTTCTCAAGACTTGTTGTGACCTAAAATATGATCTATCCTGAGGAATATTACATGTGTGCTTGAGAATATGTATTCAGATGAAATGTTCTGTAAATGTCTGTCAAATCCGTCCAGTCTAATGTGTAGTTTAAGTCCAATATTTCATTACTAATTATCTGTCTAGACGGTACCCCTGCTTCTTTTGCTTTTCATCTGAATGATATATCTTTTTTTCACCCCTTCGACTTTAGTCTGTGTGTGTCCTTAAAGCTGAAGTGAGGCTCTTGTAAGCAGCATTTACTTGGTTCTTATTTTTTGTCTATTAAGTCACTCTACATGCTTGGATTGGAGAATTTAGTCCATTGACATTTAAAGTTAATTATTGACAGGCAGGGACTTACTATTCCTATTTTTGCTCATTGTTTTCTGATTGTTTTATAATTCTTTTGTTTCTTTATTTCCTCTTTTGTTCTCTTCCTTTTTGATTTGATGATTTTCTGTAGTGGCATACTTTGATTGCTTTCTCTTCATCTTTTGCGTATCTACTATAGGTTATTGCTTTTGTTACCATAAGGCTTACATAAAACATTTATGACAGTCTGTTTTAAACTAATAACAACTTCAAACATAAAAAGAGCTCTACATTTTTCTCTCCCCTCCACATTGTTTTTTGATGTCAATTTACCTTTCCTTACATTGTTGTAATCGTTAACAACTTGTTGTAGTATAGTTAATATTTTTCTCTTTTAACCCTCAAATTAGAGTTATAGGTCATTTACTGCACCACGATTAGAGTATTCTGAATTTAACTATGTATTTACCTTTACCAGTGAGTTTTATACTTTTAGATGTTTTCTTATAACTAATTAGCATCCTTTAGTTTCAGCTAGAACTCTCACATTTCTTACAAGGCCAGTGTAGTGGTGATAAATTCTCAGCTTTTGTTTGGCAAACTCTTTACCTCTCCTTCAACTCTGAAGGACAATTTTGCTGGTTAATTTGTTTTTTTGTTTGTTTTGTTTTGTTTTGTTTTGTTTTTTGCTTGTTTGTTTTAGTTATAGCATGTTGAATATATCAGGCCACTCCCTCTGGCCTGAAAATTCTTCCTGAAAAATCTGCTGATGGTATTATGGAAGTTCCTTTGTATGAAACAAGTTGCTTTTCTCTTCTTTTAGATTTTCTCCTTGTATTTAACTTTTGACAGCTTAGTTATAATGTATCTCAGTATGGATATCTGTAGATTCTTCTATATGGAACTTCTTGGACTTCCAGGATCTAGATGTCCGTTTCTTTCCCCAGGTTTTAACAAAAGCTTTTAGCCATTATTTCTTTGAATGAGCTTTCTGCCCCTTTCTTTCTCTCTCCTTCTTCTGAGACCACTATAATGTATATCTTGGTCTCCTTGATGGTGTCCATATGTCTCTTAACTGTTTTCATTTTCATTCTTGGCTCTTCTGATTAGATGAATTCCACTGCCCTGTCTTCAAGTTTGTTGATCCTTTTTCTGCTTGATCTAGTCTGATACTGAACTGTAATGAATTTTTCAGTTCAGTTATTGCATTCTTCCGCTAAGTGTTTTCTCTGCGGTACTTTTTAAATAGTCTCTCTTTGTTGAAATTCTCACTTTGTTCTTGCATTTGTCTCTTGATCTTGGTAAGCATCTTTATGACTGTTATTTTGAACTGTCACATATATCACTATCTCTATTGAGATCTGTTTCTGTTGACTTTTCTTGTTTTGTTTGGAACATATTCCTCAGTTTCTTCAATTTCCTTGATTCTTTGTTCATTTCTACATATTAGAAAAAACACCCACTTCTCCCAGTGTTGGCACAGTGGTCTTGTATAGGAAATGACTCTCTTCAATCAGCCCAGCCCAGGCTTCTAGTTGTCCCTCAAACTTCTGAGGTTGTCCAAATCAACTTCTTTGTTGTTAGTGGCTCACAGTAGCTGAGGGTGCTCTAAAACCCATCAATGTCCCAAAGGTGAGAATTGCAGTCACGACCTGGATGCAGACTGATTATCAACTGGACCCTCAGATAGCAGCTGGGATACTCTTTACTTAATACCCCTCCAGAGAGACACTGGAAGATGGGCATTTTTGCCTGCTCCCTCTGTGCTTGGCCTGGGATATAGTCATTGGGTAGAAGTGCTCTTGTACCTGTTAACTGCTTTGTGTGCTACAATATTATGGGACTGAAGAATGCAAGCCTTGTTGGTTCTCAGAGCCAGGCAACCGGAGTTGGGGGTACAGGGAGGCATTCCTTGAACAGCAGCCACAAAAGCTGGGGTGCCAGAAATTTGTGCAAACTCCTTCCAAGGAGATATTGGAGGCTTGGTTTTACTGTTCCAGCCAGAGGGAAGGGGCAGGGAAAATGTCCACCAGTTTCCCAGTCTTTGGTGAGGATTACAGCCAACCAGTGCATATGTGTTATAGTTAGAAGCCTGGCCCTCAGATAACAGCTTTTAACACATGCAAATAAACCTCTTTCAGGAAAAGGCTGATGGTACATGAGTGGTTTTGCCTGTTCCCTCTTTGTTGAGTCCTGGGGGTTTAGCTGGTTAAGAACTGCTTCTTGGTTACTGTCCTATGGGACTTGTGAATGCAAGCCCTTTTGGACGTCAGAGCTGGGTGTTTATGGGCCCCATCCCTCAGATGGGAGTTTTAAAAGTTGGGGTACTGGGGGCGCCTGGGTGGCTCAGTCGGTTAAGCGGCCGACTTTGGCTCAGGTCATGATCTCGCGGTCCGTGAGTTCGAGCCCTGTGTCGGGCTCTGTGCTGACAGCTCAGAGCCTGGAGCCTGTTTCAGATTCTGTGTCTCCCTCTCTCTGACCCTCCCCTGTTCATGCTCTGTCTCTCCCTGTCTCAAAAATAAATAAAATGTTTTAAAAAAAATTTTTTTTAAATAATAAAATAAAAGTTGGGGTACTAAATGTGAGGTCCAAACCCTTTACTCCTCAGGGAGAAGGTGGGAATGAGGGTTTTCTTCCAATTGTAGGACACCGTGCCAAGAAGCGGGTTTATGGCAAGAGTGTGTCTCAGCCTTTCCTACCCATATCAATGTGAGTGTTCTTTCATTTGCCCAATGTGTATGGGTTGCTCAGCTAGTTTCTAGATTTTTCAGAGAGAACTCCATATACAGCTGTACATTTGATGTGCCTGTGGGAGGAGAGGAGCTCAAAAGCCTCCTCTTTCACTTTCTTAGTCAATTATCTTCGATTTCTAATTAATTTAGCTATCTTTCCTGTTAATTAAATCCATATTTCTAGACTGACCACGTCTCAAAAAGGCAAAATATGTCATCTCCTTGTTCCATGTGTTTGTTTAAGGCAGCATCTTCTGGAATCCCTCGCCAATTATCTTTTGCTTCTATCCTATGTTGACTCCCCTAACTCCTACATCCTTTTACTTCTTTTACTCCCTCACTTTGTGGTGTTCCTTGAGAAATCGATCTTTAGAATAGCTTATTATGGAAGATAATATTTTTGAGTTTTTACATGTCTGAAAATATCCTCATTTTACTGATACTATTGTTTAGGCAGACAGATTTTTAAACTAAAATGAGGACTTTTGAAGGCACTGTTCCACTATTTTCTAACTTCAAGTGCTAAGAAGTCAAATGTCATTCTGAGTCTGGATTGGATCCTTTGGGACCTAATTTCTTCTCAGAAACTTTTATTTTTTAATTTTATTTATTTATTTTGTGAGAGAATGCACACAAGCAGGGGAGGGGCAGCGAGAGAGAATTCCAGGCAGCTCCTGCACTGTCAGAGTGGAGCCTGACACGGTGCTCAAATTCAAGAACCATGAGAACCTGTACCAAAATCAAGAGTCGAACACCTAACTGACTGAGCCACCCAGCACCTCTCTTCTCAGAAACATTTTAAGATCTTGTCTTTATCCCAATACTCTGAAAATTTTCAACTTGTGTGCTTTGGTTAGTCTTTTTTTTTTTTTCTTTGTCTTTTTCTTTTGCTGAGCATACATTAGACCTTTTAAATTTGGAAACCTGTCATTCAGCTCTGAGAAATTACTTTTCTAGGATAATTTTGCACCTTTTACCCTCTTCTCTCTTCTGGAATCTATAGTTAGGTGTTGTATTCCCTGGAATAATCAGATTTCCTTATTTTTGCTCATTTTCATTTCTTTGACTTTGTTCTAGTATTTGTAACATTTTAATTTGATTGTTCAAACCTATTTTTTTTAATTTTTTTTTTAATGTTTATTTATTTTTGAGACAGAGAGACACAGCATGAGCAGGGAAGGGGCAGAGAGAGAGGGAGACACAGAATGTGAAGCAGGCTCCAGGCTCTGAGCTGTCAGCACAGAGCCCGACGCGGGGCTCGAACCCACGAACTGTGAGATCATGACCTGAGCCGAAGTCGGACGCTTAACCGACTGAGCCATCCAGGCATCCCTGTTCAAACCTATTTAAAGTGTTATTCTTTCAAAAATAATTTTCTTCTATGAAAATTTTAAATAGCATTCTATGCCTATTCCCTATGTGCAATTGGCATTTTCTCTGAGACACTACTCTTAGACCAACTATTACAAATCTCATAAAATATGCTTCTTGAGAAAGATTTTGCCTCTTCAAATATTTTCTTTATATAGGGTTTACTCACCTCAAAATATGTGCCTTTTAGTTTCCCTACTGTTAATTAAACTTAGTTTTAAGTGATTTCTCCAAAACGTGTCAAGTATCATAAGATGTTGGCAAGAAGAAAAAGTAGCTTATGAACATCTGTGGCCATGCTACAAATGAAGCTGAAGTATAAATAACTGTGAAATAGAAAGACGTGGAGATGATTCCAGCAATCAGACTTGGCCAAAGCACAGGGCTTTTGGCAATGGCTTGGTATGTGGAATGCATTACCCACTTAAATCAAAGTCCACATATCTGTTATTTCTTTTTTCTATTTTCCATTCACCATAGTGGTATGTTTTCTTTTTTTTTTTCTTTTTCCTTTTTTTTTTTTTTTTAAAGGTCCTCAGGCCTCTGAGCAAGAATTTAATCTCTAGAGTGTTACATGCCCAAACATCCTTTGTCCGTGCAATTTATTTAAATGAGTGGTATGGATGATTTTTTATTGGCATCCTTTTATTGCAAATGATAATGGTACCTTCTGTCAGTTAATAAGTTTACAAAATGCTTTGATGTGCAGTCTCTCACTAAAATCCCTGTAAGTTTTAATCCTCATTGCAGTTTGTAAAGCAGATGGTAATAGTACAATGATGAAGAGCCTCATTATTCTTTTTTTAGTTTATTTAAATTCAAGTCAGTTAACATATAGTATTGGTTTTAGGCGTAGAACCCAGTGATTCATCACTTACATATAACACCCAGTGCTCATCCACACAAATGCCCTCCTTAATGCTCATCACCCATTTAGCCCATCCCCTCACCCACCTCCCCTCCAGCAACCCTCAGTTTGTTCTCTGTATTTAAGAGTCTCGTGGTTTGCCTCCATTTTTCATATTTTTCCTTCCCTTCCTTTTATGTTTATCTGGTGTGTTTCTTAAATTTCACATATAAGTGACATCAATATGTATCTTTCTGACTTATTTCACTTACATAATACACTCTAGTTCCATGCACGTTGTTACAAATGGCAAGATTTCATTCTTTTTGATTGCCGAGTAATATCCTAGGTAATATACAATATCTTCTTTATCCATTCCTCAGTCAATGGACATTTGTGCTTCTCCCATATTTGGCTGTTGTTGATAGTGCTGCTATAAATATTAGGGTGCATGTGCTCCTTGAAATCAGCATTTTTGTATCCTTTGGATAAATGCCTAGTAGTGAAATAGCTGGGTCATAGGGTAGTTTTATTTTTTTGAGGAAACTCCACATTGTTCTCCAGAGTGGCTGTGTCAGTCTGCATTCCCCCCAACAGTGCAAAAGTGCTCCCCCTTTTCTGCATCTTTGCCAAGATGGGTTGTTTTCGGAGCTGTTAATTTTATCCATTCTGAAAGGTTTGAGGTGTTATCTCATTGTGGTTTTGATTTGTATTTCCCTGATGATGAGAGCCTCATTGTTCTTAACCAAAGAATAGATTACCATCTTGTACCGTATGTAGAATGATCGATGTGTCTGATATATATAGCACTCAAAAAGTAATTTGCCTTTGTTGTAACGCTAGACTCTGTTATCTTATAGATTCTGGCAGTGTTTTAATGCATTGCCTCAATAGTCAAGAATCTGGGGGCACGCGGGTGGCTCAGTCATGTAAGAGTCCAACTTTGGCTTAGGTCATGATCTCGCATCAGGCTCTGTGCTGACAGCTCGGAGTCTGGAGCCTGCTTCAGATTCTGTGTCTTCATCTCTCCCTGCCCCTTCCCCCCTCACACGTGCTCTCTCAGAAATAACATTAAAAAAAAAAAGTCAAGAATCTGATTTCCCTGAACTCCATAAACTTCTCCTGTTACTGCTTATTATCCTCTGTACCAAATGAACTGTTGTCCTGTTTTTTTACTCATTTGTAAAATGCATTTCCATCTTTTATGTGTTCTGCATTCTTATTCAATTACAAACTTCTCAAAAATGGTAATTATATCCCAAAAGCCTTGTACAAATTTGAGACTCAAAATAGCTGATTCAAGTTGGTTTTACATTCAAAATTACTTTTCCTGCTAAGTGTGCTGTTAAAAGGAACTTAGTTTCAGGCAAATGGCAAACAGCTTTACTGCCTGAATTTCTTAAGAGGATTTGCTCTCTGTATTCTTTGAATGAAATTTGCCAAATATTGCATAGTAAGTTAATGCATAATTCTTAAGCATAGAATCAAACATACCTACAACTCCAAGGGATTTAGTTTTATTTTGTTTTGTTTTTTTAATGTAAAGACATAAGGCCTAGCCTAGACTGTTTGACAAGTACTTTTTCTTTCCTCATGCTGCTTCGAGAATATATGTGTATTCACCGTCCTCATGATTTCAAAATAGAATTAGGAAGGAATATTGTTTCCCACCTCTAAAGGATATATCACATTTTTTAAAATTTCTCTCCCACACAGCTATGAATTCCAGGTGAAACCCAAAAACCCACTTGGAGAAGGCCCAGCCAGCAACACGGTGGCATTCAGTACTGAATCAGGTAATGACATCAATTCCCAAATCAAGGATGTAAAGAGTCTCAATGTTTTGCATATGGAGATTGTTTGAAATTCAGCTAAATAAACACGGTGTAGAGTTTCTTGAATTTCAAAACACATTGATCAAAGTAGCTTTAAGAAAATACTACTTACATTTTTTTCTCACTTATTTTGATGTCAAAAAAAGGCATATCAGTTTAAAAGATAAAAAGTGGGCTCCTGGGTAGCTCAGTCTGTTAAGCCTCTGACTTGATTTCCACTCAGGTCATGATCTCTCAACATCATGAGATGGAGCACCATGTTAGGCATGGAACCTGCTTAAGATTCCTCCCCCCTCCCTTCCCTCTAGTCCTCCCCCACTTCTGCACACAAATGTGCTCATGTGCTCTTTCTCTAACAAAAAAAAAAGGAGGGGGGGGATCTATACTTACAAACTGAACAAATTCTCCTCTGTATGCTTAAAATCCAAGCCTAGAATCAAAATATCAGACACACTGAGCTGCGGTACCTCCAGAAAGGGAATTTATTTGATACTTTTTTGATAAACAGCTGTGAAATTTTCTGCCCTACATTCCAATTCCTTTGAAAAGATAAATCTATACTCACAGCATTATTTGTGTAATTTTTACACCAACTGTACATCATGGCATTTTGGTAATTTTACCATCAATAGTTTTGTCTGAATTTAAAAGAGGAAGCTTTAAAATGGAATGAGCGCTTGAAGAGCAACAAAAAATTCCAAAAGATGCAGCTGAGTACCTGGCAGAAGACTGTCCAATGGAGAACAATTCCAAAACACCCCTTCAAATTGTCTTTAGCAAGAGTGTACCACTTTGCAAGTCAGACTTGACTGTAAGCGTCCACCTTCTTCACTCTGCCACCGAAACACCAGGGCTTACCTAGTAACATCTGACTCTGTGTTTGCTATTTCTCTTCAGCGGACCCAAGAGTCAGCGAGCCAGTTTCTGGTAAGTACCTGTGTCAGTGTGAACACAATACAGGCTTTTCTAAACTGATTCAACTAAACAGGCATGGCAGAGTTTTGGTCATGATTTCATTTTCATCCATTTAGTCTTAGAGTATCAGCCAGGTGCAAATACTTACCTAAAACATTCACTAACATTGAGAACCTAGGATGTTTGGGGAACAAGTTGGATATTTTGAAACTCCCTGTCATTCATGTGCGAGGCCAGCTCAAAATTTGTTAAATAAGTCACGACAGAACTTCATTTCCACCTTTAATAGCAAGTCACATTAAAGCAGCTGTTTAAATTATATACTGCTACCAAAACAAAGCAACAAAATAAAACCTTAAATTTGCTCCTAAAGGGATGCTGGCTTACACTCAACACCTAAACAAACTGCTTCTCTCACTAGTGACAGGAACTTAATTAGGGGTTTATATGTTTAAACTCATAGAATGGTTTGAGTCTAACATTTAGCATTGCAGAAAACCAGGTTATCAGCAAGTTGACAATGAACTTTGCAAACTGCTTTCTAAAAAGCATTTAGGACTGGGGCACCTGGGTGGCTCAGTCAGTTGAGTGTCCAACTTTGGCTCAGGTCAGGTCATGATCTTGTGCTTCACTGCTGTCAGTCTGGCAGCGCAGAGCCTGCTTTGGATCCTCTGTCCCCTCTTGCTGCCCTTGCTTGCACTCTCTCAAAAATAAACATTTAGAAACAAAACAAAACAAAAACATTTAGGACAGCTCTTCAATACGCAAAGTTGGATGCTAACCTCAAACCATGTGTTCTCCTTCTATAGCAGGAAGAGATGCCATCTGGACCGAAAGACCCTTTAATTCAGACTCTTACTCAGAATGTAAGGGCAAACAGTATGTCAAACGGACATGGTATAAAAAGTTTGTAGGGGTGCAGCTGTGCAACTCTCTGAGATACAAGATTTATCTGAGTGACTCCCTCACAGGTAAGTGGGGCTCCCAGCTCTGTTTTGAGCCTTGTCCTTCAGGGAATGCTTTACAGCATTCTGTAACTTAGCCTTTTCTATGGACAGCTCCAGCCATTACTTTTCTTTTGAGCAATTTTTTTCTTTTTGAGCAAGATAGTCCTGGAATACTTAGCCTGGGATTCGAGATATGCTATTAGAATGTAAATAATGAAAATGCAACTTGAAACAAAACCATCATGGCAAATTTGAATGTAAAGGCACTTGGCCATATCGAAGTTCCATTTTGTTACAGCCACCAAAGACAGACAAGCCTACTGATAATAAAATGAGTGAAACAATAATCATGGAAGGAATAGGACAGATTTAATATTTTAAGTCTGTCAGAGACCAGATCAAAACACCTGACCAAAAGGGTTATAAATCCTTGATCCAGACCTGATCAGTGCATGGTTACCATGTTCTCTCATATACTCATACAGTAAAAATTTTAAACAAATAAGGCTGGCCTCACCATGGAAAGGCAGACATTTGTTCAGGCACTCAATAAGCAGCTACTGTGTTCAGATGTTTTCTAGGTGCTGGGGACAAACCAGTAAACAAACCTGATTCCTGCTTTCTAGCAGCTTACAATTTAGTAGAGACAGACAACTATGTACAGAAAAATTAAAAGGGGTGAGAGAAAATGGCCCAACAGAAGCTCCTTTAGCTGGAATGGTCTCTCTGAAAAGCTAAGATTTGTGCTAAGAAGAAAACTAGAAGGAATCACCCCAGCAACAATGTAGGGATGAAGCACTAGAGGGAGAAGGAAGAGAAATGCAAAGGCCTCTGCCAGAACACGCCTAGCCAGTTCCACTAGTGTGGCTCAGGTGTAGTAAGGGGAAGGTCAGGCAGGCAGGCAGGCATAAAATCATGGGTTCTCTTTTGAATAGGAGACTGACTGCAGGAGAGATTTATGAAGAGGGGCAACATTATCTGAGCTGCATTTTAAAGAGATGACTGATCTCTGGGAGGAGAGGGAGAGGAGTAAGAGAGGCAAGAGTAAAAGCAGTGGTGCCAGCTGAAGACTTACTCCATACTTCAGTGAAAAGACATTGATGGCTTGAACTGGCGGGGGGGAATACAGAAGCAGGGAAGACTTTATTTGAAAAAATTTGATTATTTCAGAATTATCCTTTATCAAAGATAGTATCACTTTATGATGCTTTTAATTTCCGGTTCCTCAGGAAAATTTTATAACATAGGCGATCAGAGAGGCCATGGAGAAGATCACTGCCAGTTTGTGGATTCGTTTTTGGATGGCCGCACAGGACAGCAACTAACTTCTGACCAGTTACCCACCAAAGAAGGTATGTCTTCTGAGCCTCCTCCTAAGCCAGAGGATTTTACAAAGAGAATTCAAGCTGAGGAAAGCAATCATTTTAAAAATTATTCTACAGTATTGCTGCTCTAATTATCTGACTAGAAAAAAAGATCTTCACATAAGACCTTAATAGAAATTTCTCAAATTTCCTCCCAGTCCTTAAGACTCTACTCCTTAGAGCTAAAGGAAATTACACACGGACATCTATTAAAGGCATTCTACTCCAAGAACACCTGAATTTGCAAAAACAGCTATAAAAGAGTAGTATTTCCCAATCTTAAATCACTCTTGTATTACCTTTATTGTTTTGTCATACCGAGCACACTGGCGTTTTTTATTCCCTTATTATTTGCCTTAGAAGTCATTATATAAACATAATTAAAATTGAACAATTCTAGTGAGTAGTGAATAACCACTGTAACTTGCTAAAGACATAGTAGCATTAAGTTCCTCGAGAATTTAAAAGACTGAAAATTTAATCCTTATCCAGGCAGGGCAGGAGAGAGCAAATTAAATGTCCACATTACTCAGGAATCACTAAGAGGTTTTTAAATTATTTGACTAGTCTTTTCAGCAACACGTTTTGTTCACTAGCTTTTAAGTCATCTTTTACTAGAAGTTGAAACTGCTGCCTCTTACGAATTGGATATGAAACATACTGCAAATTGTGTGTATTGCCCTAACATTTACATTCACAGCAAAATCTGTAATCATTTGATGTAGCATCCTTAAAGGAAGATTTCACCTACATTTAATTTTTAGAAATTTAGCATTCTTAGAATGACCCTTTGTTTCCTAACACTGTGGTAAACACCACCTTTACTGGTCACTTCTTCACAGACCACTAATCTGTACTTTCACAAAAGATGCAGAGAGTATACTGAACGTGGCCAAGACACTCAGAACAAAAAACCCCTCTGACTCCTACCCGCTTTCAGCTTGGTCTCTCAGGCACTACCAACCAGCTCATCCCAACACGTAGGCAGGTATCAGAAGAGTTTCAGGTGCCCCTCCTGTTTAGCCAGCCATTACTATCTTAGTAAAGACACCAGGGTCTCTATTACCACCTATTTTCTAAAATACTTTGCTTCACCTAGAGTAACATTCAGCCATTCAGTGACACCCTTCAGTCTGTGAGTGGTGACGGCCAAAACAGAGCAGCTATTAAAATAAAATCATTTTCCTTCTTAGGTTATTTCAGAGCAGTTCGCCAGGAACCTGTCCAATTTGGAGAAATAGGTGGTCACACCCAAATCAATTATGTCCAGTGGTATGAATGTGGGACCACAATTCCTGGAAAATGGTAGATGCTGCAATCATGTTCAAAAGTGCCTTCTGTTCTATCATGGCAAAAAATACTTGGAAACGCTATAGTATTTGTCACATTCATTTAAAGCTGTTATGTTTACTATGTATTAAAGTTTAATAGCAATAGTAGATGTTTATTAGATTGCTGAGAATATTTATCAGGTTTTACAAAATCATTTTAAGAAAACAAGATATTAACATTAACAATAACATTTTTAGGGAAGCTGGCTCCCTATTCATGGTATTTTAAGAGATCATTTGTATATTATTTATCACACTGTTGTAATGATGTTTTGAGATACTTTTATAACAAATTTAACATCAAAAACTAATATACTTTTTAAAAAATATTTACTTTTATTAAAGTGTATTCTTCTTACTGGTGAGTTAATTCCATAAATCTCAACTTGATTTAACTTATTAGATCAAATTATCTTCAGCATTCGTATCAGGGGAGGGGGAGGGTCCTAATATTCATGTTTATTTAAACTTCAAACTTTTAGCAAAACAGCTTTTCTGAAGCATTTCAGTAACCATTCCTGCTGATAAACATTTCCTTAAATCTTTGCAAATTACTGAAAATATTGTTTGAAGCAGGAAATTTGACTTCAGCTGCAAACTGAATATCTGACATTCAATTTCAAAACACCCATTTTCTTTCTACCCATAAATGTGTTACAATGTCTGAATGTACTTTGTCAAACTGTCCCTTTAAGCAACTGCCTTTATATTATTTTTGATATAATTCTAATGAAGCTGTATGTAGAGTCTGAATGTGAAGTCTTCCCTACCATTTTACAGGATATGTACTCTACTTTTATACATAAGACCTCTATGCACGAATGTATCAGACGATGTTTTCATAATTTTGTCTAACTCAACCTGTAATGAAAATCTGTTTTAAAAAGTCCTTCATTTGGAGGATAGGAGAATGCTGCCTCGTTGCCCTTATTCTGAAAGGACCTTTCCTCTGCTCTCCCTTCATCATGCTTCAATTTTATCAGTGCTATGTTTTGTATTTTTTAAGCAAGTATAAACTGCAATAAAGAGATGTAGTTTTTTTAAGACTGAGTTCTTCATTTCTGAATAATTCATCTAAGGAAAATCACAAAGTTAGTTATTCAGGATCTACCCAACCCCCCCCCCCCCGTATCTAAGTGTCATGGTTTTAAGCCAATGATTATTAAATGCATTTCCTTCAAAGTCAGGACAAAAAACAAACGGCACCGTGTTTCCTGATATAGAAAACTGTGAGCTAAAATGTCTACACTTAACAGACCAAACATCAAAAAGGATTTCACTCATGTAGTTTAGTCATTGACATATACAAGACCACTAATGGATTCAACTGTCTTTATTAACCTATCAATGTTACATTTTATACATAATACCTAGTTGTCTTCTCAAAGGGATCTACTTTAGTACATCATGTTAATAATAAAAAGCCAAGTAAGATGGCTAAACTTCAACCTAGCGTTTTAATATCCTCCGGACAAGGCAAGCTAGAAAGTCAATCACTTTACACACGTCAGAGTAGTGTTCCAAAATAACTAGGCAGCTGCTACACTTTTAAGCAAGGGAAGAAAAAAACTTTCATTTTGGTCTTTTTGTGTTCTAGCAAATTATACTTTCAATTAACAGCAACAATGATATCATAAAAAATGCTCTGCTTTTTAAATTTCTGGACTTCAATACAAATTAAAATAGTAGTACTGGAGTCTTTTGGGAGGCAAATAAGCTAGCAGCTACATTAATCAGTGTAGCTGAGCCTCTTTATCGATAACCAGGTCCAGGTTGGGTATAGCCCTGACCAAAGGGAGGGCGGGTACGTGCATAAGGGTTAGGCCCACTAGGAGGTGGAGCCATAGTACTTCCAGGAGGTGGAGTAAAACCTGGTCTCGGCTGATAGGCCCCGGGTTGGCTTGGAGCCATTCCAGGCTGTGAGGCAGGGGCCACAGTGTAACTGGTAGGCTGAGAAGTTTGGGTAGTGTAAGTTTGTGAAGGGTAACTGCTCGCCTGGTACTGCTGCGGTGGTTGAGCAGGCAGTTGTTGAGGCTGACCGGCAAAGGCAGGAGCCGGTGCCTGGGAAGTTGGTTGCTGGCCATATCCCTGGAACTGCTGAGGCTGCTGGGGTCCAGTCTGCTGACTATAACCTGCTGAAAAGGCAAAATAAAGTACACATATACCTTATTTTTCTTTTGTGAAAATTTTCCAGAGAATTAGTCTTACTGTAATGGACCAAAAAAGAGGAGAAATTTAAACTTATTCCTAAGTATTTATGTAACAAGTAGCGTAGATTCCATCATATAATATTACTTCAAAACCAAGTAGTAGCAAAAAGGTATTGCCTAAACAATTTCTTACAACGCTCTAATCTTAAATGGAAACCAATATATGCATATGTCTTCATTATGTTTCTGCACGACTTAATCCCTGAGAGCAAATACCTGTTCTAGCATAATCCTAATAAGAACAGATGCTCAAATGATAAATGCAGGAATATAAAGTTAGTCATTAACCTGGCATGGAGGGGAGGCCTATTTAACAACTGTACCAAGTAAAGACACATTGCAGACAATATTTTTAAATGAAGCAGTGGTGCTACAAATACATCTTACTGTGCTAATGAGATGCTTTAAGGTTTATTCACTCTATAAAAACTAAGCCATTTAAGAATAAACATTAACCATTTTCACAATCCTACAAATCCTTCATTTCTTTCAGATTTGGTATCTGATGTTTTGCCTTTACACTTTGAACAGTAACAGCATAACACACAAAAAGCATACCATATCGCCCCACAATATCAACATCTATATTCATTATTTACTAGGATGTAAATTTTTTTTAAAAGAACAAGTCTGCTTCACTAAAAACTTTTATCTCTACCATGAAACACACCTGCAGCTACTTGCAATGAAACCTCTCCAATGACTGGAATCCTGTCAGCATTAAATACCAGATACATAAGAAAATTATTAAAATATGTACAACCCTGCATTAAAAAAAAAAAAGGATTGAATGAATTTGAGTATATTCTGAACTCACCTTGAACTTGGGTTCAAAATTTACTCATGAAAGAAACCTTTTTGACATAGTCCATGAATAAAACTGGAAAGGTCAAAGGGAAACTGCCAAACCAAAAGTGTCAAAAATGGTCCAATGTTACCACCACCACTTACAGTCTCCAAGCAGAGTACTTAGTTGACTATTTCCACATCTCCCAAATTCAAGTTAATAGGACTAGTGGGATCAGAAATACAAAGATGATAATTGGAAAACTAAATTTTACTCATGTGAAGGCCCTACTAAAATCATTAAGAACAAGCTTAACTTTTAATAAGTAAATCAAGTCATTTTACTTATGGTACCAAATACTGAAGTCAACTCATGATAAAATCTTGAATGTTATACAACTTCTCCTAACTTCTACATTAAAACTTGCTTAATTTTTTACTGTAAATTTTTGGAGAGACAGAAGGATCAGCTATTTTACTGAAAATGTCTATGTAAGTTAAGACTATGAGCAAAAAAATGCTGCCTTTTCATCCTGGCAATTTAAATCTAGACTGGCTTTTTCACTGAGTCTGGAAACAACCAGATCCTTAATTATTTCTCAATAGCAGGAATAACGATGGGCCTAAGATGCCATTTCATTAGCAACCTTCTAGTCTTTGATCATAATGTGGCAATGCTTCTTTTTGTGTACAGTTTCCCTCCCACCCCCACCCTCACCCTTGAAAAACAAGTTTGGTGAAGAACAAAAATCTCAAGGAATGGAAATTATGGGACTTTTTAAAGTTAATTAGTATAGGGCAAGGGATCATATGATCCACAAAGTCTAAAATATTTACTATCTAGACTTTTATGGCAGGTAAGTCTGCCACCACTGGACTAGGTTGGAGAATGCAGCATGATGTAAGTAATGAACAGCAAAGTCAGGTACACTGGTTCTGATATAGCTTCCCCACTGAATGCTTGCATGTCACAACCTCTTTGAACCAGTTGTCTCGTTTATACAATGAGTGGGTGAGACAAGGACAAAAAATAAAAAATAAAAAAACCTGGCTGCACTTTAGAATGACGTGCTTTGCTTTTTTAAAATATCAAAGCCTAAATCTCACTCCTAACCTGAAACAAAATATCTGGGAGTAGAGTGCAGGCACCAGCACAGAGGGGGCTGAAATCCCCTGGATTATAATGAGGACTAGGTCTTTTCAGCTCTATTATTTCTACAAGTTACGTAATTTGTAACACTACAACTTTAAAGGAAACCTGAAATAACTTCCCCTAATATAATAATCCAAGCTTAAATTCATCTAACCTACTTTACATAATTAAAAACTAACAGCTACAGGTTAAATCACTCTACAGCAAACATAATCCAAATAAAAATTGCTATCTGCATTAAAATATACCAAACTCCAACTAAGATAGGCCATAAAATTCTAGTTCAAGAGGCATGACACAGTTTTTTGTTCGTTTTCCTGTAAACAGCCTGAGAGTAAACATTCTAGGTTCTGTGGGCCACACAATCTCTGTTACAACTACTCAGCTCTGCCATTACAGTGCCAAGGAGCAACAGCATGAAATGAATGGGTGTTGATGTATTCCAATAAAACTTAATACACAAAAACAAGTGACAGGCCATATTTGGCCTGTGGGCTACAATTTGCTAACTCCTACTCTAAATGATACTATAAAACTCTATAAAATAGAATTTAGGTAATATTCACCTTATATAAGTTATTTTTAATTATAGTTGAAATTTTGATACTTAAATCTTTGGCTGTGAAACATGAGTGGAACAGAAACTCTGTTTTAACAAAAGTAAAATTACCTGATCTATAACTATCACAGTCAAAGCTACACTAAAGAGATTTGATATTTAAATATGGATAATCTTTAGTGGACAGAAGGTAAAAGAAAATACCTAGGATGCCTGTCTACAACATCTATATTCAACATTCTTTGCTGCCTGGATTACATTTGACACAAGTCTATTTTTTTGGCCTGTTTTTTGGTATGCCTACATACTTTTTTGGAGATTTAAAAACCTAAGTAGCTTAATTTAGTTCTTATTTAATAAGACTGCCTTTTCATGTATGAGGAAACTACTATTATTTTTACAGTACCCTGGAATTATGTGTTACATATGAGGAAAAAAAATATTGCATTTTTGCAGTTCTAAGTCACTAAGAGCTAATCATAAGACTGTACCATACAAGATAGCTTTTGCTAAAAAATGCTTTCATGCTACAAGTTATTACAAAATCATCTACTATGACTGTTAAATGTTGATTTACAATATTTATGCAAAATATTTACAAATAAATGCTATTTCCTCCAACAAACAAATACTTAAAACCTACTCCGACAATGTAAGTATTACAAATCAAGGAATTAAGAGGAAAGGACTGAAGTTCGATGGGTATAGAAACAACTCAACACCAACGAGTCGCTCCCTGGGGACACGTGCTCACCTGAATACTGAATACCGTACTGCTGTGGCGGCTGAGGCGGCCCCTGTGGCTGCTGAGCACCGTAGCCGGCCTGTTGCGGGTACTGCTGGTACAGCTGACCTAAAAATGACAAGACAAGGAAAAGAGGCAGGTTTAATTTGATAAAGAGAAATATTTTTAAAGCTCATTTAATTCTCTCCCCATCCAAACACATAAATACACTTAGTAACAAGACACAAGAATGTGTTTCCCCTTTAAATGCTATGCAGAGAAGGATGAACCGAACAAACGGAGCTGATCCGCTGTGGATTAACTGCAGAGAACTCTAATGGGCAGCAAATAACACTAGTGTGGTTACTTCATAAATTCCAGAAAAACAAATGCTTTCAAACCCAAGTACCAACAGATACGTACTACTGATGTTTAGTAAAAATCAACCAAGTCAAAAAACAAAAAATAAAAATCTGAGAAAAGGAACAAATACAACTGACAGCTCCTAAATCTCTCCCAAAACAGTGTATTTGTCATCTAAAGGTTTGAACCTTTGTTACCACATGAATGGACTCTCTGGTAACAAGGAACTATGCGACATCTTTCATTACAGACCTCAGATATTCCTATGGCATTTGGCAACAATTTGCTTTTCCATCATTCGAATATCCTAGCCCATCATGTTTCGGAATCTGATAAAGCCTACATGGTTCCTCACTGCACATTTTTGAAAATGGCTTGACACTGGGGATGTAAACTGGGAAATGAGAGTAGTATTTGCGATCAGGAGAGCACAGTTCCTATGGAAAAATCTTTTGGGTACTGTTACTACCTGTAATTTCCAAACAAGCAAGAATTTATTGGTGCACATCTTTCTCATCTCTACTACTTTACTGTTGTTCTAACAGTGGATTTAACTAGATCTAATGCCTAGAGTAGCAATAAAACTTGCATTTACTATCTAATATTTACTCTTTAATTATATGTTTGCTCATTCAAAAAAAAAAAGTCACATTATCTTAGTGCCACCAAACTGAGGTGCACTAGGCAGCTAACACCCACAGGCTGAACTCAAGGAATAGAGCCCACTCCACTGGGCTCCCTGCTCAGCCCTATGTACCACAGCACTGAGATATGCCTGTACTTATTAGAGCCAGTTTATTTTCTAGCAAGCAGTTGTTTGCTTTTTACGACAGAAATAAAATCTGCTTAGCTATTTTTAAACTATTAATCCTCTTCCCAAATACACTAACAAAAAGTTGACAAAAAGTTTCCTAAATGCTTTCTTCATGGTTTAAGACTTACAGCACAAAGTGTAGCACAAGAGTGAACTACCTTGGAAGACACCACATTAATCCTAGATTGTATTTCATAACTAAATTTCAGAACAGCAAGAGAACAGGATGAAGCGCAGAGTAATTGTGAAACTTCTCGTACTGCACTGTGTTGCACAAAGCGGCAGCCAGCCTCCGGGATAACCCCCTGCACGGCTTTAGCATATGCACAAGACTCCTGCTGTCCTTTACATCTTTATAAACAAGAAAGATTAACCTCACGATACAAAAGAGCAATAAGCAATAAACACAGGAGTATTAACTCTCTTGTGTAGTCCCCTCCCACACTCAATAAGGCTGACCTATATACCAATAGAATATTGCAGAAATCACAATGACACTTCTGAGGACAGGTCATAAAAGACAGCCACCTTCTACCTTTCTCTCTCAGTCTTTCACTGACTCTCTGGTGGAAGCTCCCAAGGCGTGAGGTCACCCAGCAGGCTGTGAGAGGTTTATGTGAGGAACTAAAGCCTCCAGACAACAACTGTGTGAAAGAGTCATCTTAGAAGTAGATACTCTAGCTCAGATTAAGCTTCTGATGACTGCAACCTCATGAGAGACTGTGACACAAAACCACCTAGCTAAGCCGCTTGCTCCCAGATCCCTGACTCTTTGGAACACTATGAGATAATAAATGTTTGTAGCTTTAAGCATCTATGCTTTGGAATAAATTGTTACACAGCAATAGATAATGAAAATACATAGTTTTTAACTTTGGAAACATGCAGGGGTGACAGCTATTGAAAAGAAAAAGAAGGCATGTAATCAAATAAAAAATGTGAATCTAGCCACCACTGTAATAAGATAATTATGAAACAAAAGAAATTCAAATATAGACTAGTATGTAACATTAAGAATCAGTTTTGTTAGGTGTAATAGCATAGAAGTTATGGTAAAAGAAAAACTACCAGTATAGACATGCATACTGAAATAGCTGAGTGAAATAACATGAAGTATTTGATTTAAAATACTTCAGGGAGGGGTGCCTACGTGGTGCAGTCGGTTAAGCCTACAACTCTTGGTTTCAGCTCAGGTTGTTATCTCATGGTAAGGTTCGTGGATTCGAGCCCTGCATTAGGCTTGGCGCTGACAATACAGAGCCAGCTTGGAATTCTCTCCCTCCCCTCCTCTCCCTGCTTCCCTCTGCTCTCTCTCTCAAAATAAACTTTAAAAAATAAAGTACTCCAGCAAATTAAAAAAAAAAAAAAAAAAAAAAAAAAGAGGGGGACCAAGGAGGGTACATGAAAATAGAATGCCAAAACACTGGTAAGTGTTGAAGCTGCATAATGGACTCATGTAGAGTTGATTATTCTAGTTCTACTTTTGTGTATGTTTCTATTCAAGTTATCATTCTATTATCAGAAGATTTTACATATTTTAATTCTAGCCTTTTCATCTTTTTGGCTAGTTTGTCAAACAGCAAAACCTCCTGGTCTCCCTGATGATTTTTTAATGCTCTTCTCTGTGTCCTCACCACTTCAAAGTTTTTGGCCAACTACTCAACTGCACATAGTTTTCCAATAACAGAGGTGCCTACTTTGTCTGAAAAAGGATAATACTCTCCATTTTGTTTCTTTTCATGATGCTCAACAATATGTTTTTAATCAAACATATTAAGACCAAAATCCAGGGTGGCTGGGTGGCTCAGTCGGTTAAGCGTCCGACTTCAGCTCAGGTCATGATCTCATAGTTCGCAGGTTCGAGCCCCACGTCAGGCTCTGTGCTGATAGCTCAGAGCCTGCAGCCTGCTTCGGATTCTGTGTCTCCCTCTCTCTCTGCCCCTCCCCTGTTCACACTCTTTGTCTCAAGAATAAATAAACATTAAAAAAAAAAAAAAAAGACCAAAATCCTTGGGGGGAAAGTTATAATTCCAAGGTCCCTTTTATGGACTTTAAATAACAACTCAGATTTAGTTTAGATTATTTCATATTGTCTTATAAGAGATTCCTATGTTAACCTATTATTAGTAATGGATTTTTATTGATTTTTTCTTCAAATTATAACCAGCGGCTGATATAACTGGTGATGTCAGAGACTCATTATACATCACAGGTCAAAAAGTACTCATTAAAATGGACCATACTTCATCCTATAAATAACTGATATATTAAGCCAGGGCTGTGCTACCCAATACAATTGCCACATGGCTACTAAGCACCTGAAATGCCGCTAGTCTTAACTACGATATACTGTATGTTTTGGAAGTGTTTTGAACTGGTGCCACACCCCAGATTTCCAATACACAGTACAAAAAATAAAAGTAAAACATTAGTAACTTTTTAATAATTACATGTTGATATATCAGATACTAGGTTATGTAAAATGTATAACTAACATTAATTTTACCTTTTTAAAAACCTTTTTAAGTGTGACAAAAAATTACATGTGGTTTCCACTGTTCTTTTTCTTGGACAGCACTGATCTAGAAACTCACCTCCAGAACGCTACTGATTGATGTCACGTGTTAATAACTGTACAATTTTTATAGTGTATGTTTTAACGTAAACTAATAAAATAGAAAATAAAGAAGTTTTAGCAAGGTACACAGTTAATGCCATGCTAAATGAATTCATTGCATATTGAACACTGTTAACCTGATGCCTCTGGAAAAAGGAACTTGGTTGCTATGGGTCAGAGGTGGGAGAGAGAATTTGTGAATTGTATTTTTAAATTTTTACCTACTTGAAAATAATTTTTCAATTAAAATAAACCCAACAAAATAATTTGAGACATTAACAGAGCCTTAAATCTCATTCCTTTATAAGTGAACAGCAAACATTATTTGGTACAATTATCCCTCCAACTGCCATTCTACAACAGTATACACTGCTTAAGATGCAATTTTTTAAAAACAGAGATGAAAGCTGACCTGAACTGAAGAACGTATTAGGAGTAAAATCCTTAGGAAAAATAGTTACAATCCCAAGGCCCTTTTTATGGAATTTAAGTAACATAAGGAGCCATTAAACTCCCTTCATACCCAAACTCTGCTTTCGCTGTTGCAGTCCACATCTGCTTCTAGTTTGTTCCAGTTTGGGGCAGCTGCACCTTTGTACAAAGACTATTACTAGGGATGGTTGAGAAAAAGCTGAAGCAGTAAGAAATTCTTCCCAAACTATTCACTCATCAGCAAAATGCAACCTGCTAGACCCTATGACTAGCATTCATCCAACAGGACAACTCTAAAAATGTAGCCACAGGATGATTAGGACTCTATTACCTAAGTGCTCAATTCATTTTAGGCGATAGATTTTTTTTTTTATATGATTAATAAACTCAGTCACTTGCTTCTGTTGCTGAAAATACATACCACCACTTGACCCTTTTATACACAAATAGAGCACCACCTGGTGTTTGTTTTCAAGTGGAATGTGCAGTTTTTAAACTTCAGTGCCTGCTGTCCTGAGCTTGTGGCCCCTCAGTCCCCTTCAACCATGGTAATGACCCCTTTATCTGTTTAAATACTGAGCTTTCAAGTTCTATTTCATTTGGGACTAGAGACAGTCTTTTAATACCACTAATTTTGTCCAGTTTTCATAATTTACCATGAGAGAATATTAAACCCAGAGAGATTAAACTGCTCATCCAAGGACACATCATTTAGAGAAGACAAGTTTGATTTAAAATACATTGTTTTTCCACAAAAGACATATTACATATTGCTAACTGCACAAAAATTTAAGGGCTATTTATCTTTCAAAAAATTACACTTAACTACAGTTATGCTTTACTTCTATTTTAAAAATAGCTCCAATTACAAAAATAATACATTGATGCAAGAAGGGAAAGGAAGCACCTAAGTATTATTATGCAATATGAAATGTCACCTCAATGGGTCATCTATGACATTACCACTGACTGGTGACTGGTATGAATCCTTCCTGATTTTTTGCCATGTATCTATATTCATACAAGCACTTTTTAAGGTATTCTTCTTTTCAATAATCAGAAGCATATCTGACATATTGTTCTATTTGGGTTTTAACCCCAAAACATACCGTTATCAGTAAATCAAAAGTTTTTACAACTGTATTTATAGCATGAATGGTTATGTAATCTCTTTATCATCACCGACAATGCTGCAATAAACATCTCTACACATTTACCTCCCCAAATATGTGCTCTTATTTCTATTTTACCTTCACTCTGACCTGCTTGTGTCTGAGCTCCTGTATATGGTGGCTGCTGTGGCTGAACTCCTGGTGGGTGAGCTGCAGAGGAGGAGGAAGCAATGCTGTCAGGTGTTCCTGAACGGTCTTCTGCAGGAGCACTGGGTGGCCCTAAATGGTCATGAAAAGTCAGTTTAGTTTCTAATATGAGAATTCTCCCCAGCAAGCTGAACAAATAAGTTTGGTTAAAAGAGAACAAAAATGAAAGTACTACAGAGTAAGCACAACCACAAATACAGCCATTTACACTGAATGTATATACTTCATTTTTTCCTCTGCTTCACTCTCTTAAGAATACACAGCAACAAGGGCGCCTGGGTGGCTCCGTCAGTTATGCATCCAACTTTGGCTCAGGTCATGATTTCGCAGTCCGTGAGTTCGAGCCCCACATCAGGCTCCAAGCTGACAGCTAGGAGCTTGGAGCCTGCTTCAGATGCTGTGTCTCCCTCTCTCCCTGCCCTTCCCCTGCTCACACTCTGTCTCTCTCAAAAATAAATAAACATTAAAAATTTTAAAAAAAAAGACATAGCAATGACTGGAAATCCTTCCCTATGATGTGCAGTGTTATATTCCTAAGTCCTAACTTCCCCCCTGCAAAAATCAGAAGCCCTCTCTGCCATACCAATACCCTCCACCTCATGCTACCTAATTTATTTTGTGGATCAACCAAATGTATCACCTAATTCTTCAACGGGTCCCCATTGCCCATAAATCAAGTTCAACCCTCTAGTTTGGTATTCCAGGGTCCAAACATTGTTTCTCACAATTCCTCCTCTCACGTGCCCACTTCAGCTAAAACTAACCTTTTCCCGAGCCCACAATATATCTAATATTTTTTTCTGCCTCCATTTCATTTATCACTGTTGCCTCCAGTCCCAATTTCATGTATCTACATATAATGGTCTTTAAACCCCGGTTACTACTCTATACTTCCAGTAAGACCTCTTCACTCATAAATACTTTTATCCACTTTTAAACTTCTACGGAGTATACTTTTATGATGACCCTTACCAACTTCTACTTTGCATTTCTGAACAGGTCCCATATTCCTCTTAGACTACAAGCTCTTTTCGCCCGAGTCCTTTCTTTTTTTTTTTTAATTTTTTTTAACGTTTATTTATTTTTGAGACAGAGAGAGACAGAGCATGAGCAGGGGAGGGTCAGAGAGAGAGGGAGACACAGAATCTGAAACGGGCTCCAGGCTCTGAGCTGTCAGCACAGAGCCCGACGCGGGGCTCAAACTCACGGACCGTGAGATCATGACCTGAGCTGAAGTTGGCCGCTTAACCGACTGAGCCACCCAGGCGCCCCAGGCCAGAGTCCTTTCTGATTCTTTTTGTCTGCCTCACAAAGACTACCTCTCAAATTTTTGGAGCCACTCAAATTCTTCTAAAATAATGAACAAAGAAGTAAATGGACAAAATTCACTAGAGTTCCAGTACTGTGACAGTCAAAAAAGACACTGTGAAGACAACTGTAGATATGTTTATTCCTTTAAGTTCTTTCTGTTCAGCAATATACAAGAGTCGTTAAAAGCACAGGTTTTGGAGCCAGACTGCCTAGGTTCAAACGCCAGTGCTGCCACTTAGTAAGCTTTATAACTTTGGGCATGTCACCTCATCTCTTTCTGTGCCTCAGTTTCCTCATCTGTATGAAAGAAATACTAATTTCTACTTCACTTAGGTTACTACAAGGATTAGGAGTTAACAGGAGCTTATAGCAAATATTTGTAAAAATGATTATATGGCGGGGCGCCTGGGTGGCTCAGTCAGTTGAGCGTCTGACTCTGGCTCAGGTCATGATCTCACAGTTCGTGAGTTCGAGCCCCACATCAGGCTCTGTGCTGACAGCTCAGAGCCTGGAGCCTGCTTCAGGTTCTGTGTCTCCCTCTCTCTCTGGCCCTCCCCCGCTCATGCTCTGTCTCTGTCTCTCAAAAATGAATAAACATTAAAAAAAAAATTTAAAAAAAAATGATTATATGGCAAGAGCTTATGAAAGTGATAACCATTTAGAAAGTTCCACACAGGGACTTGCTATTACAATCTGTCTAATTTCCCTGAGGGCAAACCTCTATCCTGTGCACTGATATATCCCAGAACTTAGCTCTGTAGTTGGCAATTGGTAGTCCAGGTATTGATGAGAACCTAAACTAGGTTTAGGATAACAAAGTGGCAATGCAGGAGAAACTAATGATTACCAGAGTAAAATGGACAATCTGCTCATTTTATTGATATTTACATACATGTAAATACATACACGTACACTCTCTCCTACAAAAAACACTCTATTATCTAAAAAAAAAGTGTATTATTTTGACTCCTCTTTTCTCTCTTGTATGTAACCTATTAGTTAATGCTACCCATCTTATCTCTATAATATTTTATCCCTCCTTCCATGTTCACATTCACTATTGCAGTCAAGCTTTTCACAATAGCACACCCAAATAACTACAACGTACCCCCCCTGGTATTTTCTATGTGCACAGCTTTTCTTACTTTAACACACAAAGGTATCAGAAAAATGGCCTTCAAATAATGTGAATCATATTAATCATGTTATTCTAGGGTGTGGCATATACTCTAATCAAAATGTTAAGCCTGACTTCCTATTTACTCCTCCATTTGCCATTTCTTCAAGCCGTAAATAGTAAGAAACCATAACAGTAACTCAAATTTCATTTGCTTTAAAAAGTGATTTTCAGATATATCTCTTGTGCAATGTCTTCTTTTGCCAAGAACATGCATCATATACAAGTATTTGTCTCTCCAGAATTTCACACAATTCTCTTTAGTGAATAATCCCATAAAAGTCTCAAAGAAAAAAAAAAAAAATACACTGAATGCTACATTTCCAGTTACTGATAATGGCAATGAAAATGGTCAGGTGAACACTCCCAGAGTTAAAAACTAAAAACCTGTAAAATAGCAGAAAGCAACTATCTGAAATCACTAGGAGTCAATCAAATGTCAGCAGAAACCAGAAAAGTTTACCCCCCAGTGAATTACAGTGGATGAGAATGACAGGCCCTGACCTCTGCAGCCTCAACAGCAGAAAGCCATAGTATGAACTTGATGGCTGGCCAACTACCTGGAAATTTGAGGGAAAATATCCCTGCAGTAAAAAAGCCACTGAAGAAGTGAGACCTAAAAAGTCAGTATAAGCTCTGCCCCCAAATCTCAGCTAGCCATGGAGTTACGAGGAAGAGACATAAGAGGGCTCAGAAGAAAAAAAAGCAGCACCAAGAGTTGAAAGGACTGAACAGAGATATTAGCTGCTATATTTCACGGGAAAAAAGAATGAGTAGTTTGAATACATACAAGTTTACTCCTTGCCAGAGTAGCAGTAACAAAAAAAAAATCTCAAGTCACTACAATGTATTAATCATAATGTACAGTTTTCAATAAAAAAATCATCAGATATGCAAAGAAACAGGAAAATGTGGCCCATACTCAGGGAAAAAAGACAGGCTAAAGAAACTGGACTCCAAATAGGACCAGATGTTGAATGAAGCAGACAAACATTAAGCAGCTATTATAAATATTTTCAAAGAATTAAAAATGCATCAATAAGTTAAAGGGAAATACAGTCTTAATGAAATGCAAAGGTAAGGAATCCCAAAAGAAAAAAATAAACTATAAAAAGAATCAAATAAAAATTCTAAGGCTGTATGTGTAATTGGAATCTGAAGAGGGAAGACAGCAGAAAAAATATTGAAGAAATGACAGTCAAAAAATAAAGAAATCACAGTATAGGTGCTTTTTTAAAAAAGGTTAAAACCATCCATTATGAGCTCTTTCTACACAAGGCAAGTAAACCAAAAATCTATATTTAAATTTCAATTTCTCTAATTAAACATCCAAAGAGAGAAGATGGCATCAAATATAATTTAAATCCTACAACAAAACTGAAATAAGATTATAAAATGGTTCAGATTTTTTAAAAAAATATAAACTTTCTGAATTCCACTTTTGATAAAATTCACCTAAACCAAACAATGATTATTCTTTCAAGGGTAGGATTCTACTGACTGGGAAAGTGCATAAGAAAGCTTTCCTGAGTGCTGGAAATCATCTATGTCTTGAACTTCAAAATTGATGTTTTCTGTAGATGTAGACAAAAGTAAAAATTTACTCAACTGAACCTTTAAGTCAACCTTTATGCACATCACTGTATCTGTTATCCTTCTATTACAGAAGGAAAGAAAGAGAAGAAGGGAGGGAATGAAGGATGTGAGGGAGGAACTAACTTACCTGAAACCTGATCATCTGTTAAGCCAAACGCTGACATGACATTTTTATTGATTTCATCTTGGTTTTTTAAAGGATCAAAAGCTGACATACTCGCTGCCATAACCTGAGTAGATTGTTTTCCAGAAGAATCAGAAGCAGCAGGCTTTTCATCCCTACCATCCACAGTATCTGTGAGAGGAATAAACAAAAACTTGTTTCAATTTTATCTATATTCAGTAAGGCTTAAAAAATACAGAAGAATACATATAGTCTGAAATGTTAAGAGTAAATATCTCTGAATATAGGACCATAGATAATTTTACTTTCCTTTTTATACCTTTATTTTTAAAATCAGAAGAAAGGATCAAAAATTTAAAAAAAACAGCTTTTTCCAAAAAATCTTATCTACCTCTTTCCCTAAGAATTACTAGATGAGAAAAAAAATTATGAGCTCCTTAACAGAGAAAAATATTTTGCCCCCTTTTTTTGGAGCCCCATGACCCATATATACATATGTATATATACACACACGTATACATATGTGTGTGTGTGTGTGTGTGTGTGTGTGTGTGTATATATATATGTATATATATATATATATGTATATAAATATATATGTATCTCCCATCGGATACATACTGGGTACTAATGCATCATTCTGTGAAAGGATAAAGCAGCTTCATTGAAGTTATGATATCAACTTTTATGTTTTATTTCTACTTGTCTATTTGTTCATTATTAATTGCATGGAAATCTCAAGCCAACCAATATATTAAACACATCCTTTTAATTTGCTATGTCTCCCTTAAAATACTTCATAGCAAAACATCATTTTGATTTGCTCAAAGTAACAGGTGGAAATGTATGGGAGGAGAGATGGCATGGTACTGATGAGTTGGTGACTGTTGAGGTTGGAGGTGGTTCATGAGATTCATTAAAGTATTTCTACTTTTGTCTGTTTTTCCATACTTTAATAGAAAAATAAAATTTTAAACATGAGCATAGTAAGTTTAAGTATCTTCTAAGTATTCTAAGGTATTCAATAGGCATTGGTACCACTACCGCGTGAAAGAAAAGGGGTTCAAGAACAACCCACATCTTATAAATAGGTACCTGAGCTGCTGACAGCTCAGAGCCTGGAGCCTGCTTCAGATTCTGTGTCTCCCTCTCTGCCCTCCCCAACTCGCTCGCGCTCGCTCTCTCTCTCAAAAATAAACATTAAAGATTTTTTTTAAAAAACTAAGGAAACAAAAAGAATATTGCTAACCATTTATTCAATTATCAATTTTTTTTGTCACCAAACAAGTAACTGAGTATCACTTATTAGACCATTTCTGTGATTAAGACTCCTTTAAAATAAGTCTACAGTTATCCACCTTCCTCACCCATTTTCCTCCTCTAATTCCAAGGCTACACCCCAAGAGGACATCAGACCAAGCTTATAAATTATCCATTCTCACACTACTACAGAGTCCACTACCTGTTCAACTTTCCACTTCCTGCAAACTAAGTCCATTAGGAAACACAATACTGTATGTCCACTAGCCTACTAGTTGCTTTCCCAGGTGCTACAGCTAAGGCAACAGGTCAATCCAGTATCCAGGGTAGCCTACACATCACGTTCCTCACAGAGGAAAGAAAGTGTCCAAGAACCACTGTGGAGGTAGACCACTGAAGAACATAGATAGCCACACGTTTCTGGGTGAGGGTAAGCCACACTGTTCTAAAGACTACTGACAGCTGACTGGCAGCACTGTTTGTGGACTAGACTTTCAGTTTCTGATGTAGGGGTTTTTTTGGCTTATTTATGCTATTTCCTTGAAAAGACTATTAAGTCAGGATATGTTCTGAGAGCTTAGAAGGCAAGTAAGTGGTCAAGAGGTAAGTGATCTTATTATTAAGTACAGGAGAGGAAACAATAAATTACAAAAATAAATTTTTACGATAAAATAATTATAATAAACAATTACAATAAGATAAAATTTTAAACATGAGCATGGTAAGTTTAAGTATCTTCTAAGTATACCAACGTATTCAACAGGCACTGGTACCACTACAACCATCCGTAAAAAATAAAGCACAGGATGTATTATTAAACTCATTAGATAACTCAGATAGGACACCATGACAAGATGGGAGGCCACACAAAGGAACAATATGTGATACAATTTCTAAGATTCAGAGAACCAGTTTCAACATCTTTTCCATGAACACAGGTATGAAGTTAATAATAAACATATGAATATATGAAAATAAAGAATAAAGAGTAGTAAATTTAGTGGCAAGAAACATGTGAGAACTGAAAGGTTGTTTCACCAAATCTAAAAGCTTATAATTCTATTCTATCCCCTAGAGGAGAACATAGGCTACTATAGGTAATTTCTTCACAGTACTGGCTATACTTGTTGAATTTTGATCTAAGTTTCATAATATTCTACAGATACTTAAATCCCCTAAAATTATATGCAAATGTTTTTGTGTCAGCATCTATGAATTCTTCTGAGAAAATCGTCAAAAGTTTTCTTCAGATTCTTGACCTAAAAATGGAGCTCATGTTTGGGGAGATAGGGTTCAGAAAAGACCATTTGCATTGACTTAAAATATAGTAAGATTCATCACATAAAGGCCAGGAAGATCTTACTATATTTCAGCACATCTCCCATATGTTCTGAAATACAGAGAGAGAACTAGAAATTACTAATCACCAGATATTTATTGAGAATCTACCACTAATACAATTCCATACAGCGAAAGAGAGGAAGAGAAATTATACAAAAAGACAGCTTTATTTACACTATAACTACTGAATTAAAAGAAAGCAAAACTCCAAAATCTAAATGGAACAGAAAAATACAATCTCTTAGAATCTAATGGCTGCAAAGGATTATACAATGCCACTTTCACACAAAAACATCTTTTATTAAGGCCCTTATACACAGTCATCCAGACTCTATAACAAATTACTCTATCATAATATAGACGGTTTTAAGCATGTAATTTGTATGCAAACACAAAAATCGTAAAAAAACAAAACAAAACGTAAGTTTGCTTTTTAAGTTCAACATCTAAGAATATTAAAAGCTGAGGAAAGCAGTTTTTTAAAATCTACTTTCAAGCCATAATACATAAATTTCAGTCTACATTTTTAAATATATTTGGCCCCAAAATGTATGTCAGTTCCAAATCTGTCAATAAATACTACTTCATTTTAATATAAACAGTACATGTCATCTGTAAAATGGAAAAAATAAGTTTTTCTTTGCATGTTTACTAAAATTTGTGTTTAAGATAAACTTTACACCTCTTGAATGTAGTAATCTTATTTTTTATTTGAAACTACTTCATATACCACGTAAAACTCATGAAATGACTGCAATTCCTCGGGTGCGTTGTTACAATGAAAAGGGTTCAAAAGAGTCAAAGGGATCTGAAAACTGACCTATTCATACACCCAGGGGTTTAAGACTAGTTGCAAAGAATCAACCAGAGAGTACTTTAAAAATGGGATTCCCAGGTCCTACTCTCTAGTAGGTCTACAACGAGATCCAGGAATTGGTAAAATACCTCTCCTGGTAATCCTAAAGAACAGCAGGTTTGAATACTAGCAGAGAGGCAGGAATAAGAAAGGGTAACAATGAAGGTGCCAACTTAAAACACAAAAAAAAACAAAAAAAAACAAAAAAAAGGTATGAGCACATAGTATAACACTAAGCAAAAAAAGTTCAAAAACAAATACCACATGATTTCACTCATGTGGAATTTAAGAAACAAACGAGCAAAGGGAAAAAAGAGAGAGAGAGACAAAAACAAGAAACAGACTCTTAACTATAGAGGACAAACCGATGGTTACCAGAGGAGAGTTGGGTGGGGGGAGGATGGATAAAATAGGTGATGGGAATTAAGGATGTCATGATGAGCACCTGGTGACATATGGAATCGCTGAATCACTATATTCTACACCTGAAACTAATATAATGCTGTATACTGAAATTAAAATAATAAATTTTATAAATATATAAGAATAATAAAGCAGAATAAAATGGATTCACAGTCTACCATTTTCAGGAATATTGGTGGAAGGTCCTGGTTCTCCAGGTGGTTCCAAGCTATCCAACAAACGATTCACTTTATTTCGCAGTTCTATCAGCTCTCGACGGAGATACTTCACTTGACTTGATTCTAGGGGTCTTGGTTGGCCATTAACTGGAATAAAAGCATTAATTTGCTCAAAATTAGGCAACATTCTTTAAAAATCAACACAACGATAGCAATAAGGAAAGATAAATGGATTTTTTGAAAAAGTGAAAATCAAACAAGACACCTAATGATGACATTTAAATGAAAACTCTTTTTAAGGAAAGGATTCTTTATTACTAAAAATTTGCTTTTTGGAAAAAAAAAATATTCATCAGTCTTTGTGGATGCCACATCTATGGCCTATGATCATATTAGCTTAAAAAAAGTTTTATTAGGAAAAAAATATAGTAAACTAAAACTTTAATATATTTTTAAGAGAAATGATGTACCTTCAAAAGCTCATTTTTACCACACACTGTTCTTTTTTAAGTCATTTATTTTTGAGACAGAGAAAGAGTGCATGAGCAAGTGCCAGCGTGGGAGGAGCAGAGAGGAAGGGAGAGAGAGAATCCCAAGTAGGCTCTGCACTGTCAGCACAGGGCCTGACTCGGGGCTTGAACTCAAAAACCGTGAGATCATGACTTGAGCTGAAATCAAGAATCAGATGCTTAACCGACTAAGCCATGCAGGCCCCCACCCCACACTATTTTATATTCTTAAAGTAATACAATCAATACATTATTCTAAATATATATGTTAAAAGGTGCAACATGACTGACAGTTCTATTATCCCTCTTGCCTACTTTTTGATCTAAAAAAAGAAAAAATAGCCACCTAAAATAACTGACCTAAAAAGTAACCTATTAAAAAAAATGCAGAATTCATGAATCCAAATCACCACTGTCCTTCAAAGTGGTTACTTCCAAAAGCAGTATAAAAGCCGCAAAAAGACAAAGATTATTTAATAATCATTGGGTCTTTTTTTAAATGAAGGCAATGTTACCTCATGTAACCATTCTGTCCAAATGACTTCCAACTGACTTAAAAGTAAAGAAAAAATATGAGAAATCCTTCATCCAGCAACAAAGATTGCCACCACTAAAGGTTACTTTAAAAACAAAAACAAAAAAAAAAAAAAGAAAAGTAACAACAAGGTTCTGAATGCACACTTCAAGACAGGAGTTCAAAAATTAAATTAAAATGCTTTATGCACTGCCAGTACACATATATACAAATTACTAAGGTAACAAATTAAAAAAGGAAATCCATTTAAATAAAGGTGCAGGGATTCTTTGTTAACTGAATTGCAAATATCACACCAGCAATAGAAGTTTTTTGAAGACAACTCACCAATATTTTACATACTGTCCATATATCTACAAGGAAGTTCAATACAATCTCCTACCTACATGAATTAATTACTGACTTTTTAGGGTATTACTAGGTTTTCTTTGATACCTAAAAAGGAGAAAAGCAGCTCCTGACAACCAGGAACTGGCCTAGTCCTGTAAGACAGACCTTAGTGCTGCCAGAAGCTGGCCTGGCACTCACAAGTAAGCTGTGGTGTTCTCTTGCTGAACATGAACAATCTCAAAGAACATCAACCATTAGAAAAGATCACTCTGTGACTGTGATAGATGGAAGATGAAAACAGCACCACTGCATAATCATGTGAGAACTCAGACAAAACAAGAACAATAACCAAACCACAAAAATGACCAACATCCCTAGCTAAAATGAGTGATGGCTGCTGTTCCACTAATTGAAGCTTTAGCCACAATTCCTCCCACCTTCTGCATAAAATTTAGTTACATACCCAATCACAGGACCATCTCCACCTCCTAACGGCATCCAATCTATAGCAAGTCCCACTTCCTTGAACCTTATCCAAAATCCTCTACCATACACCTAAGCCCTATGAAAAATCCTTTCCAATACTTTTACTGAGACACCCCATTGTTCTTCCACAGTATTCACTCTTCCTCACTGCAATGTATTTGTAGTATGCCCCTTTTCATTCCTACCATTGTTTGTGCCTTTTTTCTTAATTAATCTTACAGAAGTTTGCAAATTTGTTATCTCGTCAGAATTGTTGATCCTATCAATTCCCTGACTTCTAGTCCACTTCTGCTCTTTATTAATTTTTCCTTGTAAGTTATTTGGGCTTACTTTGTCCTTCTTGTATAGAAGGCTACCAAATATCCCCTCAAGTTTTACTTTAGCATACTCTAAAAACTTTGTTATATAGAAGTCATAGCTAATTATTTCTAATTCCCATTATAATTTTTTCTTTTTCATGTTAAAGCATATTTTTATCCTCAAAAACCAAAAGATAACACAGACTGACGCCCATAGTGTATGTTATCTTTTTTGTCCAGTGGTTTCTAAATGAAGCCAGAGAATGTGACCTCCAGGGTATCTCTTCTCTAGAACTTACTGAAATTTGTTGGAAAAACCACTATGTGGTTAATTTTTATATAAATATCCGTATGTGCTCAAAACAATCATACCCCTTCTTAATTGCTAGATGCATAAGACCAAGCCTGTATTTGATCTGTTCAAATTTTCTCTATCCCTACTAATTCTGAGCCTGCATGATTTACCAGTTTCCCAGAGAAGAGTAATACAAGCTCTCCCATGATTGTGAATTTATTTTTCCTTAGGGAAAATCTATGGCTATGACGTATAAGTGTTCAGAATTATTATATACTCCCAGTGAATTATGCTTTTTATCACTATGAAGTGACTATTACTAGGGAATTTTTTAGTCCATTCTGTTAGTATTCCTAACTAGGTTTGAGTTTGTCTAGTATAATATTAGCCCTTTACTTTCAAACTTTGCATCATAATATTTCAGTATGTCTCTTACAATAAGCATGTAATTAGATCTGGTTTAACTCCAATAAGAGTCTTTTAACATGTACATTTAGTCCATTTGTGTGCACTGTAGTTAGTATTTTATACTATATATTTATCAAGCTTTCTCTCTGCTTCTTTTCCTCATCGTCTAGTGAACCAAGTAGGTACTCTGTTTCCTTCTTTACCCTTAGTCGGTTAAGCATCCAACTTTAGCTCAGGTCATCTCAGTTCATGAGGTTGAGCCCTGGGTTGGGCTCTATGCTGACAGCTCAGAGCCTGGAGCCTGCTTCAGATTCTGTGTCTCCCCCTCTCTCTGTCTCTTCCCTGCTCGCACTCTGTCTCTCTCAAAAAAATGAATAAATGTTAAAAAAAATTAATATTTTAATTCCTGGACACCTGGGTGGCTCAGCTGGTTAAGCATCCGACCTTGGCTCAGGTTATGATCCCACGGTTCTTGGGTTCAAGGCTTGTGTCCAGCTCTGCACTGACCACATGGAGCCTGCTTCAGATTTTCTCACCCTCTCTCTCTCTGCCTGTCCCTGACTCACACTTTCTCTCTCAAAATAAAGAAATAAACTTTAAAAAAATGTAATTCCTATCATCCTTTCCTGTCTTACATATAATTAATGATCAGGACTTTTGTCCCATCTTTTTATATTTCTAAAACTATTGTTGTTGTTGTTTTTTATTATCAGTGCTCATTTAAATTTACATGTTGACAAGTTTATTTGCTCACAATTTCTTGCAGGTTTCACCATTCTTCTGGACTCAATTTCCTTTTTGCTAAAGAACTCTTTTATTCTTTTAACAGGGCCCATGAGTGGTAAATCCTCAGTCTTTTTATTTTTGATGTTTTTTTCTCCCTTTATTCCTTAAGTGTAGCACACTATAGAAAGCTACTTTTCCAGATTTTTTTTCTGAACAGTTGGAAGATGCTATTCTACTGTCTCTGGCTTCCATTATTACTATGAAGAAGTCTACCAAAAGTCTAATTGCTTGCTAGATGATCAGTCTTATTCTTTCAGGCTACTTTAAGATTATCTTTTTGCCTTACATATTTTCCAGTTTTGTGACAATATGTCCAGGAAGAGTTTTGTTTTTACTTACCCTGCTCAGGACTACTTTTCCTCCTGAATCCGAATTTATATCTTTTATATAATTCTGAAAATTTCTTTAGCCACTACCTCCTCAAATATTTCCACTCCCCCATTATATCTCCTTCTTTAAAGTCTTAATGGAAATAGGCTGGACTTTCTTATTCTTAAATTCTATCTTATATTCTTCATCTCTGTTTTGGTGCTTTATTCCGTAATTTCTTTAGACTACCTTCTAGTTCAATAATTCTCTCTTCCACTGTGACTAATCTATTTTACCTCTCCTCTTTGTATTTAATTTGAATGATTATACTTTTCATTTCCAAAAGTTATCTTGATTTGTTTTTAAAATCTGTTTATCCTTTTTTCATAGTGCCTTGTTCTTACATTCTTATTTCTTTTACATCTAATAATTTTTAATATTATTTTATAGATGACCACTTCTATTAACTGCAAGTTCTTGGAAGTCTAACTGCACTGTTAGTTGTGGCCATTGTTTCTGGCCTACATGGATTGTTTCACATGTCTTACAGTTCAAAACTCTAAGTTCATCAACAGGATTTTGTCTAGAAGCAGCCCATGACCTGGATTGAGAACTTACTCTAAGAGATTTCTGCCTTTACTTCTTACCATTTTTTATAGTAGTATCTGTGCTTGTGAGTTCCCCATCTTTGAAGACAGTTTAAATTTAAATCCAACCCACCTAGCAACCATGGTTAGAAATCCTCAAGGGAGCCTTTACAAACCCAACAGCTTCAGGTTATGAGAGTTTCCTGTATCAATTCCTTGATTTTTCCTATACCAACAGAGAGGTATTTTTCTTTTACAATATTCTTTTTTAGGGGTGCCTGGATGGCTCAGTCAGTTAAGCATTCAACTCTTGATTCCAGCTCACGTCATGATCACAGGGTTCATGAGTTCAAACCCCATGTCAGGCTCTGTGCTGATAGTGCAGAGCCTGCTTGGGATTCTCTCTCTCCCTCTCTCTCCCTCCCCCTCCCCCCACCACGTGTGCATGCATGCTCTCTCAAAATAAGTAAAACTTAAAAAAAAAAATTCTTTTTTAGAACACCCCACTGAGGGTCTAGGACCCAAGGCCTCTACTATGTAGACACCAAATGACTAGTCTTTAGACTATGCAGAATAAAACCTTGACCATTAACACCAAAAGCACACCAAGTCTCACCCTTTGGTACTACTGGTCCCAGTTTTTAATTTCATCTGTCTTTTGGTCTCTGGACATTTCTCTTACTCTCCTGAGCAACTTCAAGTATATATTTCAAAAAACACATTTATCATAGTTAATCTAAAACGTCCTCAGTGTCTCTGGAAGGAAGATTTTCAGTTTATTGAACCTTCCTGATAGCTGGCTGCTAGTGGTTAAGTATTTTAGATTCAATACTGTGCAGTGATACCTTTTATTTAAAAATTTCTTAAACAGCTTTTGTTATTAGCATTTTAAAATCTAATTAACATTCACCCTTCCTACATGGAGATGAAATAGATACAAATTAAACCAACTGGCCCACATCAGGTTTCATGAACCAAAAGGTTCAGTGTCACGTAACTTATTAAAAAATGCTAAACAAAACATCTAGAAAAAAGGCCCAGATTTTATTTTTCACATAAGCATGCTACCACTTAAACTCTGTAATCATTTCTATCTTATCTTTTAAGAGTTCTACCTCACAAATCTGTTACTGTCTACAAGAATACAAAATCTAAAAGATTAAAATTAGTCTTGTATTTGCTTATTTTTTTTTAATCAAAACTACTTCTAATTTAATCTTTACTCCCTAAAAAATAATGTCTACAGTCTTAGGCCTATATGTTAAGCTCTGAGAATAAGTAAAAACATGTTACATTTATGGAAAATAATTCTATATTCTCAGAGTACTAAGAACTTAATATAATGAATAAATTTAATAAATTTAAAACTTAATAAAGGTAGTTTCAATACTGCAATTACTTTCAATCCTGGAAATACTTCTATAAGTGGCACCCATTACTATGTAGGATACTGAGCAGACGGAGATTTTAAATGTGACTACTTTCTATTAATCTTCGGGAAAGAAAAAAAGAATATAGGCGGGCCTAATAATTCAAAACTTCAGATACAGCTGAAAAAGTTATCGCTTAATTCTGAGTCTTTAAAAGGAGAAAAGCTAAAAAAGTCTTCAACAAAAACACAATGGATAAAATAGTAAATTTATTAGAAGATTTACCACTTACCAAATAACGTCAGTTTCAGTATTCTACTACACTGAATTGCAAAAGAAAGGTCAGAACTATCAAAAATTGTTATAAGATCTCCATCTGGAATTAAAAAAAAACAGAAGTGAGTTTCAGATTTGTATCAGTAATAAACTAGGATATACATTAAGTTAAAATTGAAAATGTAGATAACAGAGCATAATTAGAATGTCCCATAAAAACCTTAAACATTAAAGGATCTAGGAAAGATGCATCTGTTCAAAAGAATATCAATTTTGCTTATTACTTTTATAGCAAGGCTATTTATCATATCCTCATTAAGAAGAGCCAAAACATAGCTAAGATTAACATATGACGATCCTTTACAAGTCACCAGGGCATTCATGGTAGCAATATAACAAATTATTGGTTTAGACTGAAATCTTTCCATTCCAAAAAATTTAAATATATTTATCAAATGTTAAAGAAATAAAGATTCTCAGTGTTCAAAATGTAATTCTAAGTACAGTAAAACACCACTAACACAAATGTAGAGGAAGCTATTATAGCAGTAACTAAAAGGGTCACTGACCATTTTGATACTAAGATGAAAACTATCAACTCTCCTTAGAAAAAATACTCATATACACAAGATTCTATAATCTCCGAGATCTCAAAGTTAAAGAATATTATAATCGGCATATCAGCTGCTTGTTTCAAAAGCTTTCAAAGGGCTCAGGGAAAATGTTCTCTGGAGAGAAAAAGAACAGAAAAGCACCCAGAGGCAAGGAGCTGGGTCAGGAGCCTCTACTGGCTATCTTCACAGACACAGCTGGGTTTGGGAAGGGGAGTAAGGATGGTAGTTCTGTCCTGGGGAGGCTGCTCCAAGGATGCTCTGCTACACCAAAAACACTGACTAGACAGATTTAGTTTGAACAAAGCTGGCAACAAAAGCCATACCTGAAGATTTTGTCACTATTCTTAGATCTTTATAAGATCTAAGATCTTATAACCAGACCCACTTCTTATAACATATCTAATGTTCAGACTTCAGAGATTTTACTCATAAATATATTTTTAATAAAGTATATATATATATAAACAGAAAACCTCCTGTAACTGCCTTTTTTATTTTCTGAATTTCACAACAGAAATATATGATGGCAAGAACTTTACCTAAGCCAGTCCTCCACCCTAATTAATACCTAACAGTCTATACAATTACCACAAGTAGCACAAATCTGTACAATTCAAAACACTTAGAAACTGTGAAAAACAAATCCAATGTGGTAACTAGATGTAGAGGACAAAATTTCAACACTGAAGATACCCTTAAGTTAGGGGTCCATAAAGTGAGACCAATGGTCAAAAATCCCTGTTTATAGGACTATGAACCAAGAGTGGCTTTTACATTTTTTTTATAAAGGTTTTTAAAAAAAAGGTAGATGAAATAGAGACTTAATATGACCCACAGTGCTAAAATATTACCTGATCTTTTAGAGAAAAGTTTACCAATCCTTGCCCTAAACAAAAATAAGGGATTTAAGAGAAAGCCAGGTAAATAGTGAGGTCAGTTTAAAATATACAAGTTTGAGGCAAGAGCATAGCATCTCAGATAAAATGAAAGCTGTTAAAAATTTGAGTTCTAAAGTGAAGAAAAAGAACAAATTGACCAAATTAAGGCACACACTTGGAAGTCAAAAAGGTGAAAGTCAACATATTAGAAGTAGATGAGATTGTATTAGGAAAGAGAATGAGAAGCAATTGCTCTCTTTTACCATCCAGGTGACTCTCAAAATTAGTTTTGGGTACCATTAGATCATACTTTGTAAAAAAAAAAAAAAAAAAAATTACACCTATAGCTAAATGGCCAGCTAGCTGATTGATCATCAGTGATTTCTATTTTTATATTTCCTTTCCATAGTATACGTTGTTGGAAAGTGGGCCAACCAGGGACATACTCCAAGCTACTGACAGTTCAGCAGAGCCATGTGATGGGGTCTGGCCAGCTTGATGTGAACAGAAATGATAAACACTACCTCAAGGCCCAGGGAGTACAATCCCTCATGTAATCCTCTATACTCTGTCTTCATCTATCTGCCTGCTGGATGTTAATGCTCAAGGTGAGCTTGCAAGCCATGTGTTGAACATAACACAGCTTCTGTCAACCTGGGCCTTTGAATGATCTCTTGAGTGTTAAACCACTGAGATTTTAAGATTTCTATTATTAACAGCAGGCATTACTTTAAGCCAGCACACCAAGAGACAGGGAAACGGCTGTTAGTGATAAGAAAACTGGGACAGTAGTGTCAGAGATGTTAAGGGATAAGAGTTATTTTTAAAAGGATGGTATGGGGGTAGCAATGCCAAGTATAAAGATCAAGGTGAAACAGACTGGAAATAAATTCAGCAGAAAGAAACTGGTAACCACCTAAAGTACAATTTCAGTAGAGATGTTTACAAAGAAGAAGGTTTAAAGAAGATGAAATAAAGACAGTCTATGATTTTAATTCCACTGTGTGTCTGATGCAACATCTGTCATATAAAACCCATTGCCATAAAAACAGTTTTGTGGTCAAATGAGTCTAGGGACACTGAATACTATAAACAGACAATGTGTATCAGCAATATTACGATTATTATTCCTGCAGTAAAGAAACACATTTCTGTTTCAACCAGCTTTCTCACACTTAGTTGACCATGAAAACATTTTTCATCCAATACCTACTGATACCTCTTTCACTTTGGGAAATATGAGTGAAAGTTGGTTTTAAAAGCAAAAAGGAAGCCAAAATTGCATGAGCAGAAAAGAAAAAAAATGCTTGTAAAAATATTTGTGAAAGTGGGGCACCTGGGTGGCTAGGTGGGTTAAGCTGTCCTCTCTTGATTTCAGCTCAGGTCACGATCTCATGATTTGTGAGACTGAGCCCTGTGTTGGGCTCTGTGCCGATAGCATGGAGCCTGCTTGGGATATTCTCTCTCTCACCTCTCTCTTTCTCTCTTTGTCCTTCCCCCACTCGCAGAGGTGCACACACACACACTCTCTCTCTAAATAAATAAACTTTAAAAATATATATTCTGTGAAAGTGATCTATTACTAAAAACCCCATTTTTAATAATAAATCACTTAGCTATTTTTAACTTATAAAAGAATTATAATCAGCTACATATATATCCCATTAAATAAAGTGGGTACTCAATTATGACAGAAGGGAAATTTATAATGAGCTATTTAATAAAAAATAGGCAAAAGAACACATACAATACTTAGACTTTTAATGGCTAACTTTAGAAACAATCTTACCTTCATCTTTATACTTTATTGTAACTTCGTCATTACTCAGAAGTTTTCCTCTGAAAACTCGCTGCATCATTAGCACTAATTCATCATAAGTAATATCTTCATTATGAATGGGAATTCGTCGAATATCCTCCCCAAGTTGAGCTTTGATGATCAGCTTCCCACTTAGGTCCAACTGTCCATTCATGGTGGACTCCAGGATGTTGCGTATATACAACTCTAGGGAAAGACTGATAAAATGGTTTTGGTGATTAAACAGCTCTAAAAACATTTCTTAAAAGTTGAAAAGCAGGGCGCCTGGGTGGCTCAGTCAGTTAAGCATCCGACTCTTGATTTCGGCTCAGGTCATGATCTCACAGTTCGTGAGATCCCGGCCAGTGTAGGGCTCTGCGATGACAGTGCAGAGCCTGCTTGGGATTCTCTCTCCCTCTCTCTCTGCCCCTCCCCTGCTCATGCTCTCTCTCTGTGTCTCTCTCAATATAAATAAACTTTAAAGAAAAAAAAGTTGAAAAGCAAAACTACTATTGGAATCTAAGAAATTCTGGTCTTCAAAAGAGATCTACTGTTCCAATGTTACCCCATTCATCATGTTAAAATGGAGATAACTTCAGTATGTGCATAAGAAAACAAGTTTCATTATTTTCGGCAATTATTATTTTGCCCATATACCTAACCACCTATCTGCCATTACCATTTAGATTTCTAATTTAACATGTCCGAAAACAAACTCCTGATCCTCTCCCCAAAATCTGCTTTTCCTGTAGTCTTCTCCAACTCAGTTAGTGACAATTTCTTTCTTCTAGGTGTTCAAGATTTAAAAGAAAAAGAAAAAATAAGTCCAAATAGCCAATAATCTAGTTGCTACTACCTTTAAAATATCTCTATATTCCAATCACTTCAGTAACTTTACCTCTACCAGCTTGATCTAAAGCTCTTGCCTGCATTACTGCACAAGACTCCTCTTGCCTGCATTACTGCATAAGACTCCTAACCAGTCTGCCTTTTTACCTTTGTCCACTTTTAATCTATTCTCAAATTTAGAATTATCCTGTTGAATAAAATCTAATGTCACTCTGCTTAAAATCTTCCAATGGATTCGCATCTCAGTTTCAATAAAAGCCAGAACTACAAGGTCATGATCTGGCCTCTGGCCCCTAGCCAAGTATTTAACCTCATTTCCTACTTCTCTCCCTGGTTACACTGCTGCACCCACACTTTAAGTTCTCCTTCTCAATTCAAGGCTTTGCACTTGCTGTTCCCTTTGTCATGAGCCCTTTTCAAAACTCACATGATTCAGATCTCAGATCAAATCTTCATTTCTCAGAGGTTTGCCCTGACCATCTAAGCTAAAATGGATCTTCTTTCACTTTCTTACCCTGCTTCAATTTTCTTCAAAGCACTTATCACTCCCAGACATTAAGAATTAATTTTGTATTGTCTTTTCCACTAGAAAGTAAAGAAGTAAATGGTTTTGTTCATTGTATTCCTGAGCCCAGAACAATACTGGTCTAGCACATGGCAGTCATTCAATTTTGTTAAATGAAGAATACTGGCTTTCACTCTATATTAGCCTGTAACTAAATGCTAACTCTAAAGAGAAAATCATGTGTGAACACTAGAGTCTGAAATGTTTCTCTCTAAAATAAGACCTCACTAGTATTTTCTCTAATTTTCCTATCTATTTTGGGAACTTGAGAAAAGACAAATGAATGACATCCTCTGGAGCTTTCTAGTAAGAATGTCCACTATTGTCTCTTAATATTCTATACCTCACCCCTCCCCAAACCTGAGTGGCTGTGTATGTTTAAATTGCATTTTTTAAATTTTTTAAAAAGTTTTTTAATGTTTTTATTTATTTTTGAGACAGAGTGCGCACGTGTGCGAGCAGGGGAGGGGCAAAGAGAGGGAGACACAGAATCCGAAGCAGGCTCCAGGCTCCGGCCCACAAACTGCGAGAGCCCAACTTGGGCTCGAACCCACAAACCGCGAGATCATGACCTGAGCCGAAGTCGGCTGCTTAACCAATTGAGCCACCCCGGCGCCCCGTTTAAATTGCATATTTTAAGAAAGAAATAAGATAATGTTAGAGAACTAGCCACTAAATACTAATTTGCTACAAAATTTTCCCTTCCTGGGTTTTACTTTCATCTTAATTTTAGGTATTATTTCAGAGTGATTATCCTGTAACGACACTAATTCTAAACTCAAAATATACTATGAGGTCTCTAGTAATTTACATGGTTACTATAGAGTTCTAGAAAATACAGTTACAATTAAATAATGTGTTAATAGCTCTTCTTCTCAAGGTCTATCTCTTGTTTTCAAGACCAAAATGTTCTTAAATACATCCACAACTACTGAGCATTTCCCTAGCTTCAACTCCCCACCTCCTCCTGCCCCCCCCCCCCCCCCCCCCCCCCCCCCCCCACCCCGCCAAATGATCTTATTTAAAGTGCCCTACAATCTCCTACTGGCCACACTGTAGTTTCAACCTCATGTTTTACTACTGGCAGCTGGTTTTTCCTCTTAATTTGTTAACATCATACCGACTTTTCATGCTTCTCTACAATCATTCTACAGTTTTCATACCTCTCTACAATTATTTTTCTTGGTATGAAAGCACCCCACCTACCCTCCAACACATCACCCCTTCAAATACCTGGAGAAAGTTTTCAGGAATCCTAAGTCATTTCATGAATATTACATATAAATGCCCTAATATTCTTTCATATAAATGTCCTATGTCCTTCCAACTATTCCTTAAATGAGTGTCTCTAGAACTCCTTGCCATATTCTGAACATTTTAATAATTTCTTTCCTTTTAAATTTAGAAATACTCTTTTTCCATGATGCAGTGACCCACAAATCACAGATGGCTTGGAAATAAACTTCCCAGTTAATGCAACAGATTTTTTAATTATGCCACTTAATGAGGACCCAAAGTCAGCCCTTGAAGGCCTGTATCCTCAGATTATCCCTTTTTCGGCAGGATGTAAATTCAAACTCCCTTTAACCTAACATTAAATACCCTCCACAATTTGCCCTTCCCCTTGTTTCTTTACACTTTTTTTCTTTTTTTGTACTTGTACTGTATTTTACAGCTATATTAATATTTTTAAATGGGGCATTAAATACTGAATCTAACACTTTAAGTCAGTTCAGAACAGAGTGGATTGTGTTCCTAAATCTGGATGCTAAGCTTGTCTTAATTTAAAATCAGAATAGTTTTCTTTACCTGACAATTCTCACAATGAACTTCTCATGAACACTATGATTAACTGAAACCTCCATACAATCTCTTCACCTGTTAGCCAAAGCACTTTCTATAGTCAGGAAACATTTACTTAATACCTACTATGTGCCAAGCTCTGAAGTATAATTACTTCAACAAAATGGTAAAGATTCCACCTTGCTCACCTTACAGTCTGAAAGTAATAAAGAACTTCAGTAAATCAAGGTATGTTACTTCCTCCTACCCAGAGGATGCGTAAACCAGCAAGAACATAGTTAAGGACCAGGGTTTAGCTTCAGCAACACGTTATTATCTACTCTTACCAGCACCTAGAATAGTGCCGGACATATAGTAGGTATTTAAAGACTTGTTTTTGTTCTCTGAACAAAAGATGAATAGGAAATAATAAATTTCTGATAAGGGATCGGGAGAAGAAAGCTGAACTGTTAGGGTCGGTTCCTAAGTCGGACCTTCACACTGTACCTCCTTTGAAGTGATTTCCCGCAACAGACATACTCCTAATTAAGAGAAATTTCCAACATCGAATTAACTAATAGTATGTTTTTTTTTACTGGGGGGGAGGATTATGCAGTATTCATTTCCAATGGATCCGAAAACTTTAGTCTCTTTTCCTTTTATCTGCCATGTTTGCCTGCAAATTCACTTATTCCTTGGTGTTTCCCATGCACTGTAAACTCCCTGTGGCCAGGAACCAAAGCTTCTTTCCTAAGGCCGTCCCCAGTTTGTGCAGCCATCTCCTCAAGCCACGTACACAACTATCACAAAACTAAGGACACTACAAAATTCTCCCTTTCAGGGGAAATCCCATCCCCAACATTTTCTTATGGAACACAATTCAGGTCCTCTTTGTCTCTAACTCCAGTCACTAGGCAGAGCCTAGTAATGAATGAACTACCAACTGCCAGGACTGCTAGTGAGATCCTTACAGTATTTTCTTCTCCCATCTTGTCCATACCCCACTCCCTCTGAGGTCCAGAAAGGACACAGACACTAATTTACCAAGTCCTCCAACAGGAACACTGTTTTCAGCACTGAAGAATAAAGTGACATGCCCAAAGACACATAAAAAGCCTGCCTCGAACCAGAATCCAGGTTCAGTGGCCAAACCTCCAGCTCCTCTAATCCTCTGAGTTGAGCCCGCTCAAGTTCAGAGGGGCCTGCTTAGGCACCTCCACAGGGTAGCAATTTTCCTTAAGAAATTCTAAGCAAAAGCAACCCTTGATTACTACAAAGAATCCAAGGAGCCACAAATCCTGCCTGACCAGTAAGATGGTAAAGATTCCCACTACCAGCCCCGTGACCTTAGGCAAGTACCTCTCCAAACCTCACAAAATAGGAATAATATCTAAATTTAAAGGATCTCTAAATTTAAAGGATCCTTGTGATGATTAAATGATATTATGCATCTAAAATACTTACTACAGGGCATAGTAAAGTAAACTTAAAAGTTCTCTATCATCATCACTATAAAACCGGGTTGGGCCTCCAGACGGCGCTCGATTAAACCCTGACACAGCTAAGGAACAAGGTTCCTCTTAAGTGACCCCAATAAACTTACTCCCATAGGCTCTATTCTTCACCCATCCAAGCCCCTCTGGGGGTTAGGTGCTCGACCACCCCAGGCCTCACAAGCCCCCTCCTCTCCTCTCCCTCGGGCAGTCCGACCCGTTGGAGCCAGGAGGAATCGAAGCAAGAGCACTTGCCGGCCCAAACAACCTCCAGAGACCCCCGAGGCCTGCCCCCCTGCCACGGTGGCCTGCGGGACTCCCATCCCCCCCCCCCTCCGGGCCCTCCCCTCCCCAGCGCGTGGGCCCTCCTGGGCCCCAGCCCCTTCCCACAGCCCCCCTCCGGCCCCACCCGCCGGGTACCCGCTGGTTCCAGCGAGGCCCTCCCAGCGCTTCCTCGTCTCCCCGCCCGCCTTGTCGATTGAGCGGCCGCGCCCCCGTCCCCAGCGGCCATACCGGCTTGCCGAGGCCGCCGCGGCTGCCTCTCCGCGGGTCTCCGATGACCGGACCCGTGCGAGGCCGCCGGCGCGTTCTGGGGCGTCGTGAGGAGGCTGCGGTCACGGCCCACTCCGGTGCCCTCCGCCGGCGCCGCCGCACCTCGCTCGCAGGCTCGCGCCGGCCGCGGCCAATCGCACAGACCCACCAAGCCTAGCGAGATCTCAGGCCCAGTACGTGGCAGGTGGGGGAAGAAGAGGGGCGGGAACAAAGGAAAAAAAAAAAAAAAAAAATCTGTCCTTTCGCTCCGCCTCACAGCAAGCAGGCAACCCAGAACGCATGCGCAGAGGCCGAGGCGCGGGGCGGGTAGTGCCCGAACCTGCGTGGGCCGAAGTCTCTGCTTTCTCACTGGATGACCGAGTGTGGCAGCGTATGCTGACGGGTGCACGCATGCGCGAGGCGTGACCAGGCACTTCCGGTTTTCCTGGAAGCTTGAAACCCGTCCGTCGCCTGTTTGTGAGGCGTGGTTTGCTGTTTTGGACTCTGATAGACTGTTGAAAGTGGGCATTTGTTCAAGTTTGGGTGGCTTTTGTTTTGTTTTGTTTTTAGTGACCATTGTACTTCTAGTCATGTCTCGAAAAAACGAATCCTTTTCCCGCCTTCCACAAACTCATTCACTCTTATTGGGCACCTACGCACTGTGTTGGGAATGGGGATGAATCAGTTGGTGAGCAAGGGGTTTCTAATAGCGTTTACGAGACAGGACAAACCTGTGAGTGTGTAAAAGGTAAAGTCTGGAAAATTAAGGTTACTAAGGATTCCGGATGCCTTTTGGGAAGATAAGGCAGCGTGCACTATTTACTCTTTCCCTTCCCTCTTTATCTAAAGCATTTGTTTTAAATACACGTATTTTTGGGGCGCCTGGGTGGCTCGGTCGGTTGAGCGTCCGACTTCAGCTCAGGTCACGATCTCACGGTTCGTGAGTTCGAGCCCCGCGTCAGGCTCTGGGCTGATGGCTCAGAGCCTGGAGCCTGCTTCCGATTCTGTGTCTCCCTCTCTCTCTGCCCCTCCCCCATTCATGCTCTGTCTCTCTCTGTCTCAAAAATAAATATTAAAAAAAGAATAAATACGCGTATTTTTGTAAGAAGTGCCCTGGCTCAGACTGAAGTCTACATTTTTAGCGGGGAGGTAGTGAAATCTAAGGGTAGGAGGTGCTATTTTAAAAGTTGCAAGTAGTTTTTGCTGCCTATGACAGAAACCAAGCAGAAAGCAAATCGAACTCACGTGGTCCCCAGTTGTTCGTCAGATGTTCTCCATGGACCTGGGGTAAAGTGAATTCAGGGTGAGAAATAAGTTCTTTTAGTACTATAGTGTGATCTTTTTGCAGTTAGAAGTCTGAAAAATTCCATTTGAAAATGAAATATATGACGTCAGAATGCTTTTTGCCTCTGAATTGTATTTTCCAACACTGTGTGTATTGCTCTTTGAGCAATTGCTTGCAGAGATAGAGGAGGAGAGGAATGTAGAAGGAATGAAAAAAGTTCCTGGCTTTCTCCAAAGACTGTTCTTCGTTACTTGTTATTTAGGACAATAGTACTCCATATTTGGGGAAATGCACAGCTGTCCAATAGTATTCTAATGTCTTTGAGATGGTTTGAGATTGGATAAAACTACACAAATATGGGCAGAGGTAAAATATTCCCTGAAGGAAGTGAATTATACCACAGTTTTCCTAAAAGGAGGTAGATCCTGTGGCAGGATATAAGGAACTGAGCCTCGGCCTGGAATAAAGGGAAACAATTTCCTCTCTTTAGACTCCCATGAAAGGGACACTCACTGGAGTCCTGCCATTGAAAAGTACATTGGTCCTTGTTACCCTGGGACCAGCTGGAAGCTAGAAGAGAGACACCCATAGGGTGGTCTGTTGGAGGGGCTGGAACATTTGCACTCTGAAAGCAGCTTGAGCTTCTCTATGTTGTAATTACTTCATGTTTCATCCCCAAACAATTAGTGGAAGTCTTGTTTAATGTTAAAACCTGTTCCCAGCTACCACTATGGAAGTTAAGAGACGAGGTAGTGATGATTCCTCAGGTCAAAGCGGAAGTAGGACCTGCCCAAGGCAAGAAGTGAGAAATAAGAGAGCAAAGCATCATTTGGAAGCCAGATCAGAGATTCAAGTGACATGAGGCAAGAAGGATGTCTATGCAACATTAAAACATTTGCCCAAGATTCTCCAGAAATATACATTTTTAAATTTCTAATGAAGAACTTTATGAAAGATTTTGCCTCCTGCTTATCTCAGATGCAGGCTTACAATGTGATTAAGCATGAAATCAAGGAGATTTGGGTTTATTTGTATTTTATAGAGCCGATATAGAGAAGCATACAAAATTATCATCTGTGTGTGTCAAATTGCTTAATAACCCAAACCATATCCTGTTCATTTTCTTGTTTCAGCTTAATAATAAATAGTCCACAAAAACTTCAGTGAACTTTCTTCCTGATCCTATAAAACAATTACATTTTAAAAATTAAGAGCATAATGAACAGCTGGAACTCGTTACTTTACCCAAGGATTAGAAGATTACCAATAATGCCTCCCTATGTGCTTCTACCAGAGGGGGTCCCATGCCTCTTTCCTGAATTTTGCATTTAACATTCCCTTGTGTGGTTTTTGTTTTTGTTTTTAAATGTTCTATGTAATTTAATCACATATATATCTATATACATACATACATATATGTGTGGGTATAGATATATATGCCTATGTGATATATTGCTCAATTTTACTTCTTCATTGGCATTATATAGAGTATCATCTCTTAGTTTTCTGGAACAATTTTTGCACTCAATATTATGCTACCAAGATATATCCATATTGCTTCATGTAGCTGAAATTCATTTATTTTCATTGCCGAATAATATTCCTTTGGGGGAGTATACCACAAATTTTTCAAATTTGTCCTATCAAAGTGTAGATTGTTTCCAGTTTCTGCTGTGTGCCTTTATAAACATACTTTTGTATGTCTCTTGTTCAAGAGTATCTCTTGTTACATGCTAATACATGGGTTACTGAATAGTAGATTATGCAAATATTTAGTTGTATAAGAAAATGCCAACTCTCGGCATCACCACTAAGACTTTGGGGCGGGGGAGGGGGGTAGGGAGTGTAAGTGGTATCATTTTGCAGTCTTATTGAAGACTATAAAGATTACATTATAACCCTGACTTTTTGTGCAAACATTTGACATGTAATTGTTCTGTATCCTTACTTACAATTCTGTCTTTGAGTATCTGGTTCACCCCCACCCAACTTGAATTCAAGGCTGTGATTATATTCTTTCTATCCTTCCCAGCATCTGGCACTGGTTGTGTGAGTGAATAATAGGCACTCAATGAGTAACTGTTGAGTCAATGAAAAGTTATTACTGTTTCTGTAATGTGTCCACAGTTGCTGATGATACAAGTCTGTGTACTTAGGCTCCCAAAACATGTGGATGATAACTGGCCAGGGAGTGATAACCTGAATTGAACTAGCTACCACCTTTACCAAGAACATGGTTTCTGCCACTGTATGTGTAGATGCTGATTTTAGATACTGCTGCCTTTCATTAATGAACCCAAAAAGGCTGTTAGCATATATAATTATCACTTTTTAAACGCTTATGATCACATTTATTGGGATAAACATCAATCAAACTATTAAGAAGATCGTCCTAGGAATTCTGTAAGTAATTACAGAATTTTTTTGTGTGGAGTTTAGAAATGTGCTGACTCAGAGAAGATTGAACTTCATGCTCACCTGGTCACCTATATGCAGGTGAATCTGATTTTAAAAGAACATGAAGAATAGTCTTGAATTAGAAATGTTAAAGTTGGAAACATGTGAATAAAGGTGAAGCAGTGTAGGGAAATACTTTTGACTTACCTGTAGCAAAGGGAGAATTGAGGCACTAGTTCAAAGGTTACTTTCCTTTTTCACCGACATCTGAAGAAGGGTTAGATTTGAGATGTGGTTTTGAGAGAGGCAGTCAGCTCACTTACCTCTCACCTCCTCTTTCTCCCTGAAAGGCTGTGTGGCTAGAATACTTCAAATAGAAGAGGAAGATCCTAAGAATTAAAAAGGTATATTCTCAGACAGTATGGGAAATGGGACAAAGACTATGAGACTTGTAGCAAGTTGAATAAAACCTGTTTCATCATGTTCTCCTTTAGTAGTCAGTATAAATCATTTTGAAAATTTCAATCATCTCTTCTACCCTCAGGGGAATAAAAGAAGGGATCTAAGTTCCTCCTTGGGTGAGAATTTCAAGGAGAAGTTATGTCCCTCCCTGAGAATCAGCCCTGTTGTGGCAGCAGTTGCTAAATACAGAGAATTCCAAACAGAAAGGGAAACGCATGAGGACCAAACAGGATTCAGGTGGTCAGGTCAGCCTCCCTTCCATTGGCCAAACATAAAGGTCTATTTGTGTAAACAAATGAAGCTGCCACTCCATGCAGAGATAATGAAGGAGAAAAGAATATTTTTACTCTGTAACTTTGAGGGAGTCATTCATAGCACTAGCTAAGCGACATCCTTCAGTCTGCCCTACTAGCTGCACATCCACTGAGACCCTAAAATGTTTTGTCCTTACCATGGGGCTCTATATCCAGCCCCTATGTAGAGAAATTGCTCCTTGTAGGCCATTCTTCCTAGATTTTATATACGTAGAGGCTGGCACCTCTGAGGTATTCAGTATATACTTATTGAATGAAACACTAAGTTCCTCACCATTTTAGCGGGCAAGTCTCCAGAAACAGGGAGCAACCATCACTGGTGAGTTCCTAGGTCCCTAGAAGTATAGGAGTTTATCTCTGAGTAACTTGAAATTGTTCACTTTTCTTCCTTTATGTCTCGTGGAGACAGTGCTGAGGTACATCTATGCAGTCCGTCAGCTTTGGTTGAAAGACTGATGTCATAAGATGTACAAGAAGATCTCACAACTTTTCATTTGATGAAGAGTATCTTATTTTCATCTCTTTTAAGAAACCCAGATGTCAGATTCTAGAAATCATGCAGGTCAAATCACAGTCTGGGTACTGAAAGGCTCTCACATCTCTAATCTAACATTTATGCCAACAATCTTGCTTTTAGTCCCTCTATTTCTTGGGTACCAGAGAAACCCCTGCACATGAGAACACAGATACCACTGATGTGTTATTTTCAAGTAAAAGACTATACAGCAATTAAAAGAAATACACACATACAGTTAGATCTCAAGAACATTTTATTAAATGAGAAAAAGCAAGTTTCAGGAAGTTATGTTACTTTTCAGGAAAGAGTTAACATACAAACCAAAACGGCTATCCTTAGAAAGAACTGCTTGCATGATTTGACCTATGGCTAGTGTCTGGGAACTTGGATTTCAGGAGCATTCCTGCTATTCATTGATAAGAATTGTGCATTGAACCTGAACTGTACAACCAATGTGGTTTATGCTGAACACCTGCTTGCTTTCTGGGAGTCTGGAATTTCGGGATATGCCAGGCAGAGAGCACCTTGTGACCAGCCCTGAATAAAAACCCTGGGCACTGACTCTCTAATGAGCCCTGGTAGACAACATTTCACATGTGTTGTTCCAATTCATTGTGGAGGCACTAAGTGCACCCCATGTGACTGCACGGAAGGGATCTTTTTGGAAGCTTGTGCCTGGTGTCCTCCAGAATTCAGCCCATGTGACTTTATTCTTTGCCAATTTTGTTATATAGTGTTCTGTTATAATAAATCATAGCCATGAATACAATTCTATGCTGAATCATATGAGTGTTCCTAGTAAATCATTGAACCTGGGCGTGGCCTTGGGGACTACTGAATTATTTCCCTATACCATTTATATAAAATAAGGAAAAAGAAGCAAAAGACTTTGAATTTCTGTGGGTATATAATTTTATGTATACACATTTCTCAAAATCTGGAAGGTACACAGCAAACATTACAGTGATTAACATAAGGTAATAACTCCTTCATACAGGAGACAGGGAAGGAAGAAAAGAGGGGCCTGGATTTGGTAGAAATTAGACAAAAAGCACTTTGGCTCTATCTGGCATGCTCTATTTTAGTTTTTCTTATAGAAAATATACTCATGTGCTGCCTAGGTAGGAAAATATTTATTTATTTATTTTTTTTTTTTGGGACAGAGAGAGACAGAGCATGAACGGGGGAGGGGCAGAGAGAGGGAGACACAGAATCGGAAACAGGCTCCAGGCTCCGAGCCATCAGCCCGGAGCCTGACGCGGGGCTCGAACTCACGGACCGCGAGATCGTGACCTGGCTGAAGTCGGACGCTTAACCGACTGCGCCACCCAGGCGCCCCGAAAATATTTTAAGTCAATTTAAAAATAGTTTCAGCCCACATCTAGAGTCACAACATTTTGGAGCTGGTGGGGAATTTAGAGTTCACCTGGTCCTGCCCATACCTTTAAAACGGTAGAACCTCAGGCCTTTGCCCAGAGAGGCAAGTGTTGTGTTTTGCCATGTCAATTGCAGTTGGCACCACAACTCCCAGTCTGGAATGCTTCCTAATCTGCAACTGCGTGGTAAGTACTGTGGCCAGAAGAAACTGTCTTCTTTTTGTGTTATTGCAAAGGTCCGCAAGGTCTCAGTTGTTACAACATAGTTTCGTAGCAGCTTATAACAAAGTTCAGCAAATTATCAATGTCATACTTCCACGTGTAACAAAGCTATACTGGAAGAAGATAAGAATTGGACTCTAGTTCTCTGGGAAATGGAGTTTGTTCATGATAACAGCATTAAATCATAGCACTCTGCTTTGCTTTTAATTTTTTTCTTGTTAAAATAAGGGGCTAACATATTAAGCAGTGGGATTTTTCAGAAATATGATCAATAGCTTCCAAAAAAGATAACCTATTTCTACTTTTGAAATAAATCACAAATAACGACTTTAAAAATGAATCCCCAAGTTCATATATTGCTTTTGGGAGTATAAAATGGTACAACCACCTTGGAAAACTGTTTGCCAGTTTCTTGTAAAGTTAAATATACACTTACTCTATGACTCAGCAATTCCACTACTAGGTATTTCAAGAGAAAACACAGAGACTTTATATAAGAGTTTTATATCGGTTTTATTCCTAGTTTTAAAAACTTGTAAATGACCAAATGCCTATCAACTGGTGAGAGCATAAACAAAATGTGATTTATCAAAAAAAAAAATTGAGTATTACTGCAATAAAAAGAGGCAAAGCACTGATACACGTAACATGAATGAATCTCAAAAATACTATGGTGACTGAAAGAAGCCAGTCTCAAAAGAGAACATGATTCCATTTATGGCATACTAGAACATGCAAAACTAATGCATGATAACGGAAAGCAGGTCAGTAGTTTCCTGGGGCTGAGGATGGCAGAGGATTTAACTGGGGAAGAGCAGGAGAAAATATTATAGGGTGATGAAAAAGTTGTTAATTTTGCTTAGAGTAGTGGTTTTACTACCCTAAGGGCATACATTTGCTAAAGGGCATACATTTGCTAAAATATCTGATTTACACTTTAAATGGGTGCATTTTATTGCATGTAAATTATCAATGAAGTTAATTTTTTTTAAATATTTATTTATTTTGAGAGAGTGAGCAAGTGGGGGAGGAGCAGAGACAGAGGGAAAGAGAGAATGAATCCCAAGCACGTCCCACACTGTCAGCATAGAGCCTAAAGTGGTGCTGGAACCTTGTGAACCATGAGATCATGGCCTGAGCTGAAATCAAGAGACGGATGCTTAATCCACTGAGCCACCCAGGCGCTACTCGATGATGTTAATTTAAAAGATTAAAAAAGAACAAAACAAACAAACAAAGCAAGCCCCCTACCAAAGCAAACAAATAAAATAGGAAACTAATTCCAATTGCCAAAATTAAGGAAAACTGCTTTAATATTAAAACAAAACAAAACAAAAAAAAAACACAAAACAACAACAACAACAAAAACAAAAGTCTTCAGTGACCTACTTGTGATACTGAAGTTTCCTGTGGGCACAGTGTGTCTTTGTATATACATAGTAATGTATAAGTGTGGAATAACATTGAACATTACACATGACTGTTTAGTGTATGTACTTAGCAAACTGGCATGGATGTGAATATTTTGTTCATTCCAAGTAGTATGCCCTCTCATTTGGTAATATACCCAGGTGGACACTTTGAAGAAAACTTAATGTGAATTTCAAGTAGTAGTCAAATAGCAGTGTTTTTGCCAAGGTATGTTTATTGGTTTAATTGTTCAGAGATATGTGACTTGTGTGTTCATATTTCCCTATTTATGTTGTGTGCCAGGAAACTTATGGTCTAATTCGAGGCCCACACCTAGCAAAAATACAAGACCATATGAAATGTTTCTTGGGTATTACTCTCTTTCTGCCCCTATGATTATTTTCCCTTCCTCCTGATTTCCTTAATCTGTTTTTCAGCAGCTTATATATATATTTTTTCAAATACACACTTAATAGGTTACATATATGTAAATGAAGTCATAGATGATGCACCTGTAACACTACTTTGAGTTTTGTATGTGTGTTTTACTACATAATTGCTAAGAAAACTTCTCCTTTTCTAAGATTTGGGGTTTTATTTTTAAGAAAAGGTGAATGGACACAGACAAGAAAACGTATTTGAGAGGAAAAAATAATGCCATAGACCCCCACCTACTTGCTATACAATATAATGAAAAACTAAAGACATCATGGGGTGCTTGGGTGGCTCAGTCAGTTAAGCGTCTGACTCATGATCTCAGCTCAGGTCATGATCTCACAGTTCATGGGTTCAAGCCTTGCATCGGGCTCTGTGCTTACAGCACGGATCCTGCTTGGGATTGTCTCTCCTCTCTCTCTTCCCCTCCCTGCTTGCTCTCTCTCTCCCTCAAAAGTAAATAAATATTAAAAAAAAAAAAAAGATGCCATGGGCTTGGTTGGCACACTTATGTCTCTGTTCTATGTTTTAAAAGTTTCTACATTGTCCCTAACATACTCCTTAAAACAAAATGACAAATATTCTGCCTCTATGAGGACATATAAACTCAAAAACATGCTAAATTCTCCATAAATCTTTTGCATATTTTGAATCAAATGCAGACTGAGCATTTCATTATATAAAAAAGAGCGGAAAACAAAAAACTAAGGGAAAATATTTTCACCAAATTTAATCATTAAAAGGCTAACAACTATAATAAAAGGAATTCATACAAATTTATGAGGAAAAAAACAAGAGCTCAATTGATAAATGGACAACACAAACAACTAAAAAATGAAGTACCAAAGTAAACAAGTATATGAAAAATGTTTATGGCACTTCAAATGTTGGTGACATTATAAATTAATGCAATGTTTTCAAGGCAATATAATAATACATACAAGGAATCTAAACAAATTTCCATAACTTTTGACACATTTATCCTAATGCTTAAAGTTTATATTAAGGAAATAATTAAAAAGAAAGGAAATATATATATATATATATATATATCTTCACATATATCAGTTTATTAATTATGTGTTACAACAATATTAAAAATTGAAATAAAATGGAAATCCAATAGAACTTAATAACTTGTGCTATATTATTCAATCAATTATTGTAAGGACTACATTGCTGGGTAATTTAAATGAAAATCAGGATAAAATTTCATTTACTGTAATTACAGTTATTTAAATTCTGATGTATTCAAAGCGCATAAGAGAACATGGAAAAACAGACATCTTTGATAGGTTAGAGAATTATGAATTTTGCTTTTTTGAAAGATATACTTTGTAAATATCTTCTAAAACTTTCAAAACATATACGAAATAGGAAGTCATTTCCTCTCTTAGTAACTGCCTGCCCCCCATGCTTGAATGGAACATAATTTTGGTGTCTCTGGCTTGGACCTCATCTGAGGAGCCAGGTACTAGAGGTCCCAGGGTGACATTAAGGGGGTTCCACTGAGCCAGAGAGCTCCAGTGGATGACAGGTTGGTATGATACAATCAGCATTTTGGCCCAGGTTCCCAAACATTTGCACAGAATGCCAAGTTCTTTTGAATGAGGCAATGAGCTTGAAAATAATCTCCTTTTGTTGGTAACAGGAAAAAAAAGACCTAAGATACATTTCAAAACGGGAAGGGTAAGAGAAAGAGCAATCCAAAACCCCAACAATTAAACAATGAGCTCCATCCAAACTATCAGTTTAGACCCAGCAAACGAAATCCAAAGGTCTGGATAGTTTGCTCCCTAAAGAAACTACATGTGCTACCATAAGCAAAAAGGCTACAGGACACTGTTAAGATGCAAAATAAGTCAGAAACATGGAAAACTGGCTCCATGTAATATCATGAAAAACAGTACTCTGAGTCTCCCTTTCCTGAAAGTTCCTTTTTCTTTTTAATTTTATTTGTTTATTTTGAGAGAGAGAGAGAGAGAGAGAGAGAGCAGGTGTGCACGAGCAGGGGAGGGGCAGAGAGAGAGGGAGAGAGAGAAAACCAAGCAGGTTCCACACACTGTCAGCACAGAGCCCAACATGGGGCTCAGTCTCACCAACCATGAGATCGTGACCTGAGCCAAAATCGAGAGTGGGGCACTTACCTGACTGAGCCACCCAGGTGCCCTGTGAAATTTTCTTTTCAAGGTAGGTCACCATTTGGCTCCTACAGTCCCTGTACTTGCTCTTCAACTTCCAAAGCACCAACTAATTAATTCTTGCTTTCTTTACCAACTGCATTCAAACTCTGTTCGGACAAGGCTTTAACAGGTTCATTCAGAGTAAGGGAAATGATTGATGAGCCCATCCTCAGTGTAACTGTTCACTCTCCACTCCAGGATATCCTGTCAACCAGGTCATCCCTCATCCCTCTACCTCACAGTGGGTATGGGACTCAGTCTGGCCCAGTACTCCCCGAGTACAAGTGTCTGTGGGCGCGTGGCCAAGGAAGGTAAGCCGGTTCTTGGCTCCTTTTCTCTTCCTGCCCCTGCTTTACTCTGGATCATAGGAACCGAGCCCCACAGGTCTCTGGCTCAGCTGGTCTTCACTGACAGGAAGTTGCAGGGCAGGAAAAAGGGGATGCTAAAGGCCAATTTTCAGCCATGTAATCCAATTGGAGGATGGAGTCAAGCACAGAAGGACAAAGATGCAGGAAACAGGGAGAGAAAAAGAATCCTAACACATTCTTTGAACTCCTTGCTTTTGAACTCTAGACCTAAAGTTAGTATCATCATATATTTTGTTCTCTAAACCAGGACACTTGAGAGGAAAAAGGGCTGCTAGTAATACATAAGTCAGGACAACAGGTACAAATTAGGACTGACTCAGGCAAAGTAGAGCTTATAGTCACCCCACCTAAAACCAACTCAGTCCTTGGACTTTATAATTAATTGAGTCATAAAATTCTCTTTGACCCTTAACCTACTTTTAGTTGATCTCTACCACTAAACTTCCTGACCACTGCATGAGGTAAAGGTTTAAATCAGTAGAATTATTTACAAATGGTAGGATTTCAGGGTAGATGGATGAATGTCGATGTCTGCCTAACTTATTCTCCACAATATGTATGTAAAGTTATCCTCTACAAGTTTGCACATTTTTTGGTACAGCCATTCCAGGAAGATTACATGGAATTTTGTTTGCTATACTCCCAAGAAGACTGAAAAAGTGAAAAGAAAACCAAAATTGCCAACAGAACACACATACTCCACTCTGAGGCTAAATGAGGCTCTTTGGTGATTTTTTTTTTTTTCACTTTAAAGTGGCCCTCACTTAAGGTTTACTTTCATTTGAATATAAATTTGGGGATATAGAATCAGTCACCCACATCTTTCAATTTTCCCAGTGTCCAGCCCCTATCTAGAGATATAACTATAGCACCACTAAAAATACTCACTTCTGAGAACTGCTTTTCTTCTTTATCCTCTTCCCTTTACTTTTTCCCATTACCCTGTAAGGTCTCAGTTATTCTGCAGATGAGATAGGCTCTCAGCTAGTCTAGGAGTTCAACAGTCATTTAAAACCATTTTTATAAAAAATCACATGTTCTCTAGGGTGTGGTGAGAAGGGTATGTCACAGCTCACATGACATTTGTTAGTCTCTTAGTTCAGTGCACTCATCGCAGTTGCCTAGTTTATGACGCAACAGAACACCACAATTCAAAGACTGCATCTCCTAAGTTCAGTGAGAGTGCTCCCCATCCTAGTGGAGGTCATTTTTTTATTCAGGAAGCCTTTCATAATTCAAGTGTTTGAAATTCCAGGAGCAGCTAAATCTTTGAAAAGCTGTAAGTGGTGATTGTGACTAACTTCTCATCTTTGGAGTCTCAGTGTCTCTTCATCAATAAAAACATAGATGTATCAAGAACCAGAAGGAAATATACAGAGACTTTAGTAACGAGCTCGTATTTTTGTGTCTCAATGCCCATTCCTTTTCTCTTTTTTATTTTTTTAATGTTTATTTATTTTTGAGACAGAGACAGAGCACGAGTAGGGGCAGGGGGGAGAGAGAGAGAGAGAGAGAGAGAGAGAGAGACAGGGAGACACAGAATCTGAAAGAGGTTCCAGGCTCTGAGCTGTCAGCACAGAGCCCAACACGGGGCTTGAACTCGGGAGTGCCAAGATCATGACTTAGGATGAAGTTGGATGCTTAACCAACTGAGCCACCCAGGCACCCCTCACTGCCCATTTCTTTTTTTAAACAATTTTTTTTATTTTATTTATTTTTGGGACAGAGAGAGACAGAGCATGAACGGGGGAGGGGCAGAGAGAGAGGGAGACACAGAATTGGAAACAGGCTCCAGGCTCTGAGCCATCAGCCCAGAGCCCAACGTGGGGCTCGAACCCACGGACTGCGAGATCGTGACCTGGCTGAAGTCGGACGCTTAACCGACTGCGCCACCCAGGCGCCCCTCACTGCCCATTTCTTATACAGCCACTTCCTCTGGTCACATAACATGCTCTCTTTTGAAAAAAACATCCCTTTTCAAAACAGAAAAAAATATCCTTTTCCAGAGATTAAACTGGTACAAAATTATTAAGTAGAAATAAAAGTATAAGAATAAAAGTATAAATTAAAATATTCACAAATCAAAAGTATTATATATATATACAAGCAATTCCATACAGTGTTCATTAGGAGTCATTTTGTTTTTTGTTTTATTTGTTTATTTTGAGAGAGAGAGAGAGAGACAGAGCAAGTGGGAGAGGGGCAGAGAGAGAGGGAAAGAGAGAATCCTATGCAGGCTCATGCTGCTAGTGCAGAGTCTGATGTGGGGCTCAAACTCACAAAGCTATGAGATCATGACAGCAACCAGGAGTCAGAAGCTTAACCAACTGAGCTACCTAGGTACACTTCTTCTCATGTCCTTTTCATGAAATTGTAAAATAATTTGTTTTACCAAAGTTTGTCACATAGACTTTATGATATAAGTAGCAATTATAACCTTAAATTCTCTTGAATGCTGGGTAGAATTCTTCACCTCATACAGGTAAGAATCTATTGAATAATAGAAAAACTTCCAAATCTATTATCCCTGATGATAATAAACGACAGGTTTTATCTGATTCTCAGCCTTGAGCAAAGTATGCTGAGGGAGACTTTCTGGGAGGACTGAGTAATAAACAAAAGAAACAGAATAAGCAAAAACTTAAAATGAGTTGAATAAAAAGAGGATTACAAAAAGTAATAGTTTTACTGTCTAGATGCTTGGGTTTGCTTGGTCACTTTCAGAGAGTGTAGTTTCTTCTGTAATTACAGATGGTTCCAGCAGCCTAAAGTGTTCATTTAGGGCTGGAAATGACCTGAGCATGTTATACATCCTCACACGCAGCCTCAGTGAGGTCACTGATGGCAATGACTTCTTTCTCCCAGTGGATAGTGACAGCAACTTCAACACTTTTGAAGCTTCATCCTGGAAGATTTTTGTTCTGACAGTGTAGAGGACAAAAATTTGCAATCCCTGGAAGATAGAATAAAAGTTTAATGTTAGATCAGTGTTGAGATAACAGAATCAGGGAAACAATTTATTTTACTCTGCCAGATACCCTTCTCATCATGCTCAACAACTCCCCAACTTCAGTGATTATATCTGCAAGCTATTGTGCACTTTGTTGAAAAGATGTTCTCATATATGAAATGCTACATGTAGGCAGGAGAACTGGAAGACTTGAATTCAGGTCCCAGTTTGCCACATGTTGGCTGTGTAACCGAGAAGCTCTTTCTCTTCCTGACACCAACTGGGAGTCCTACAATTCAACTGAATTCTGACACTAACAACACAGAGTTAGTGTCAGATTCCACAGGTTAAGGCTCAGTCCCATGACTGCTTTCACTTCAGATGCTAATAGCAAATATTGGGTCCCCATATTACCCACACTTCTGTCTGACTTGACTACCATGACAGAGGTTCCCATAACCCACCTCCCCACTTCAGGTTTGATAATTTTCTAGAAATACTCACAGAACTCAGGAGAGCTCTTTACTTCCTATTACCTGTTTATTATAAAGGATACAACCCAGGAGCAGCCAAATAGAAGAGATCATAGAACAAGGTGTGGAGGGAGGGGCATGGAACTTCCACTTCCATTCTCTGTCCAGGTGCACCACCCTCCCAGTACTTCAATATGTTCACCAACCCAGAAGCTCTCTAAACCCCTTAATTTAGGGCTTATTATGGAGGTTCCATTACACAGGTCTGGTAATTCAATAATTAGCCATTGGTGACCAACTCAATCTCCTGCCCTTCTACCTTTCCTGGAGGTTGAGGGGTGGGGCTGAAAGTTCCAAGCTTCAAATCAAGGTTTGGTCTTTCTGGCAATAAGCCTCCAGCCTAAAGCTTTCTAGGGACCCTGACCACCAGTCATTCATTAGCACACAAAAGAAACTCATATCACTCCAAAGATTCCGAGGATTTTAGGAACTGTGTGTCAGGAACTGAGGACAAAGACCAAATATTTTATGTTTGAGTGTACCAGAGTAATTTCGTTCTTTTCCTAACCTGTTTGGTTTTTTATTTCTGAAGGAGGTAGATTGACTACGGGTTACCTAATTCTTCCAGTTCTAAAAAAAAAAAAAAATTTAAGCACTTCTATTCATTGCTTTTCTGTCCTTTACATATAAAGATCAGATGTGCATGAGAAATTTGTCCATAAAAGACTGAGTACTATTTTCTGTACATTTTTAAAATAAAAACTACCACTTCATGAAGTCCTATTGGTATCAGATACTGCTTTTCCTTTAATCCTCATTATTTAATCCTAACACCAACCCTATGAAATGAGTCTTACTCTCCTTACTATCCTCATGTTAAGTGAGAAAACTATAGCTCAGATAAACTAAGTAACTTGCCTAACATTACCCAACCACTAGTCAGTAGAGTCTGGAGTTGAACTCAACTCCATTTGGTTCCAAAATTCTTCTATCCAATATACTACTCAACCTCTTGCTAGTAACTACAATAGAAAGATATTATAAAGTATATGATAGCATCTAAGAGTCCCGTGCTAATTTCTCATTAATATCCTTGGTGGAAATAACAGTTTAAATAATATCTATAGTTGAGTAATAGTATTGTGCCAATGTTCACTTTTTGATTTTGACAACATACCAGGGTTATATAAGATATCACTACTGAAAGCTGGGAAAAGAGTGCGTGGGAACACTATACTATTTTGCAACTTCTTGTTTTACACTATTTCAAAATTAAAAGTTATTTTTAAAAATCCATCATGTCTCCAGATTGGCATCTCTAGAGCCCAAGCCTTATTAGGATTTATTTCTAGAATCATATCCTATGAAAACTGTGGTAGGAGACTTCTGGTACTGTGGTAAGATAACCCAAAGACTCTGAGAGGTTAACTAATAAAATCAACACATATCGGCAAGAGACAGACCAGTTCTCTGGCCAAAAGCAGGAAGGTTAACTTGATTGTTATCCAACAGGTGGTACCTACTTATCTGGGCCAGGCCTTGATGACACAAGGAAGTATGCACAGGGACACAGGTTTCAGAAGGACAAAAGTGTTCACTGACCATCCTGATTGTTCAAGGAAGAGAGATTTATTTTGAAGACATGAGAAAACTGGTCCTCTTTGTGGAGTACACTATTTCATCTTTAAATTCTAAGGTAAAGACAAGACTGGATAGAATCTCTTGGTATGCAACAATGAGGAAAAAGATCTAGACCATGGAAAATTCATAAAGACACCATCCTGTGAAACTCTGTCTGAGTAGCATCCCAATATTTCTATACTCCCAAAATCCCAAAGGTGTTATTGAAAAAGACAAAATGCATGGACCAAACTAATTCTCACTAGCACAAATATCAAATTGTGTTTTTTAAGTAATATTTATAGCACATAGTAAATGTCCATTAGAATTATAGCATTCTAAATCTAGAGGGAGGCTTACATATAAACAACTCACTTTAGTGTACATAAAAGTCAAACCCTTGTTTAAAGTGAAGATTTCTAGTTCTTACCTTGTAGATTCTGATTGACTAGGTAAGGGATGAGGCCCAGGAATAAGCATTTTAACATACTATGTAAATTCTGACCTAAGCAATATTCAGACACACTTTGAAAAACATAGTATCAATTTTAACACCCTCCTCCATTTTATATTTTACATATGTCACTCAGAAAGGTTGCATGATTTTCCTAAAATCATATGAATCATTAATGGTAAAGCTGGAAGATAGCCTGACTCTCCTTTAAGCTCAGTGCTCTTGCCATATGGCCACCCTCAGTTTTACTAGACATTATTAACATTTTGTAATGAGCCTCTAGTTGTAATGTGCCATTCATATCACAGAGAAGAGAATATCCTTTACCATACCTTCTTTCTGGTACTTTTCTAAATTCCTCATCACTCTAGGCAACAAGCTCATGAGGCAATTGGTAATCCAGACCGACTAAGTTTATCCTATTTATTTCCCTTGAGGAATTTCCACTGGGTGTTGACAACAGTGAAAAACTACCTTATATCCATTTAGATTTAGTGGCAGGCACACATCCGGTGTTTGAGGCACTAATAAAAAGGCACTCTAGAGGGCTACCAGATAGAGGGTGAGGTACTTACAAACATTAAACATGGTGGTAGCAATTTAAACATCCAAGCAGCTCTCACACTGCACTATACAGACTTTATCATTTGTGGTCCAGGCAAGTTTATCTAATACTTTTCCAATAGTTTCCATTTTGTATCAAAGACTTGCCTCGTCAGTGATATTTGACCAGGGCCAGAAACAACCAACATGATGGCAACTTCACACAGTGGTTACTACTTTCAGTGATGAGACAATCATCAAACACTGCAGTGTCTTCACAAAATATTAGACAAGTATAGCCCATACTGATATTAAGCAAGATGTTACCTACTATGAAAGATACACAAGCATGTTTCTTGCATGAGAGAACTGAAAACCTAGTTAAGGAGATGAAACTTGTATACATAAAAAGTTCATTGCTGAGTACAAGAAGAAAGAGGACAAATGAACTTACAAAACTACAATAATTCTATTTAATTTGATAAATTATATATTTTTATTTATTTAATAGTTAAATTAGTAAAGCTAGAATTAAAGTCATCACTTTAAGAGTTTAAAGCCTATAAGCAAATAATTTATGTGGATTATACCAATGTCAATTTCTTGGGTTTGATGTATTATAGTTGTATAAGATGTTGTCATTGGCATAGCTGGATGAAGGGTACATAGGAACTCTCTGTATGATTTTTGTAACTTCCTAGGGGTCCAAAATTTTTTTTTTTAATTTTAAGGAATTGCATAAGAATGGGAAGAACCAAAAAGAAGAAGAAGAAGGAAAACAAAGAATTTTAACCTTTTTGCACAGCATAAAATTTTAGTAAGTCTACAGAATTTCAATAAAAAAAAGATTACTGCCAAGAATTAAATGCCAAGCTAATTTGTGGTTCATGTGTCATGGTACCTAAAGAAAAAGTATCAGTTAGCAAAGTCCTCATTAATATTTACTAACTACCTGGGGCACCTGGGTGGCTCAATTGGTTGAGCGTCCAACTTCGGCTCAGGTCATGATCTTGTGGTTCGTGAGTTCAAGCCCCACGTCAGGCTTTGTGCTGACAGCTCAGAGCCTGAAGCCTGCTTCAGATTCTGTGTCTCCCTCTCTCTCTGCCCCTCCCCTGCTCATGCTCTGTCTCTCTCTCTCAATAATAAAACAAACATTAAAAAAATATATTTACAAAAATTAAAAAAATAAAACAAACATTAAAAAAATAAAAAAATATATTTACATTAAACAGTTACTCAAAAATATAATACTATTAATGAGATATTCATTAAGATTTAAAAGTTAAATGGACATTCCAATATAAAATGACTAGCAAAAGGCATTGAAACTATGTAAGTATAAGAAAATGCAGTTGAGTATGTCAACTATACCTCAATAAAAAAATATTTTTAAAGAAAAGAAAATATAGTTGAGATCATTATCAAATATAATCCAAGCATTGTAAATAGCTCATGAAAGAAAATGTAGACGCTATAATTTAACAACAATAATTGCGAAGTAAATTTTAAATTGTACCAATAAAACCATGAGACAGGAAGCAGCTACACTGTATTAATGTTATTACCTTAAAAAGGAAGAAATCAATACATATTGTTTTACTCTGCAAATTGAAAATTTTATCTTACAAAATTGTAATATTTAATAAACAAAGATAACAACAGAGGGAAAATATTCTAATAATTAGAGATTAAGTAAAAGAATACATAATTTATACAGCACAGTAAATATAAAACATAGGAAGAAATGGATAGATGTGAAAAAAGAAAATAAGACAGAATAAAATCAAACATATTAGTTTTGATGGCTAACATTTAGCTAAATAGCTAAAAGATTAACTTTTTTAATAAAATGGAAAAACAATGAGAAAATTATTTTAAAAAACACAAATCTAAATATATGGGATCTATAAAATTTTTAAATCTTTATTTTTGAGTGAGAGAGAGAGCACATGCAAGCGGGAAAAGACAGAGAGAGAGGGAGACACAGAATCTGAAGCAGGTTGCAGGCTCTAAGCTGTCTTCACAGGGCCCGATGAAATCCACAAACTGTGAGATCATGACTTGAACTGAAGTCGGATGGACGCTTACCCAACTGAGACACCCAGGTGTCCCTAAATATATGGAATTTAAAATGAGGTAAGTCAAAACCAAAGTGACATAGAAAGCTTAAAGATTAAAACTATAAGTAGATAAGATCAAATAAAAACAAATTAGAAGTTGCTACATTAATACATAGAAAATCATACTTCAAGACAAAATGGGACCTAAAGTGCCTTGTTATATCAATGAAAGATATAATGCACCAGAAATATACAACATCCATAAATTTCTAGGAACATGAAATACAGCATTAAATTGTATAAACACAAATAGCAAGATTTCATATACAGAGGGAAAAGTCCTGGTAGTATTTTTTATCAGAGTAAAAGTCATTGTTCACTATGAAAGAAGGCATACAGTTAAGACGCACAGAGAGAAATTCTGATTTCAAGATAAGTCTTTCAGGGGTGCCTGGGTGGCTCAGTTGGTTAAGCATCCAACTCTTGATTTCAGCTCAGGTCATGATCTCATGGGTCATGAGTTCGAGCCCTGCACCAGGCTCTGCACTGACAGTGCACAGCCTGCTTGGGATTCCTTGTCTCCCTCTCTCTGTCCCTCCCCTGCTTGCTCTCTATCTCTCTCTCTTTCTCAAAACAAATGAACATTAAAAAAATTTTTAAGATAGGCCTTTCAGTAATGCATACTTGTTTTATCTTAGAGTTTGACATTCTGCATGCATACACACAAACAAAAATCCTCTAAGGTCAAGCAGAATTATCTTCATTTTTAATCTAACATTTTTGTTCATTTATGTCACTATTTTTATCATGATAAAAATCAAAAGATCACCATAATCCTTCTTACAGTAGATTCTCCCAAAATACTAATAGAATGGCTTACAAAAAAGAAAAAGAATATAAATCTTCATCTCTGATTTTAATACAAAATATAAATGCAATGTTTTTTAAAAGATTTATAATTAAATATATACTTGAGATAAGACTCAAGGAATAAAAGCACCTTTAGTCTTATGTATAATTATGTCACAAAAACAACTTCATAAGGTTCTTCTTTTATTTTTTTTTTAATTTTTTTTTTCAACGTTTATTTATTTTTGGGACAGAGAGAGACAGAGCATGAACGGGGGAGGGGCAGAGAGAGAGGGAGACACAGAATCGGAAACAGGCTCCAGGCTCTGAGCCATCAGCCCAGAGCCTGACGCGGGGCTCGAACTCACGGACCGTGAGATCGTGACGTGGCTGAAGTCGGACACCCAACCGACTGTGCCACCCAGGCGCCCCAAGGTTCTTCTTTTATTAAATCAACCCTCATGAAGATAAAAACTACAAACTCTGAACAAAATATTTTTTAAAACCTACCTGAAGACACTGAAGGACAAATAAAAGCAGTTTGAAACTGGAAGGAGAATCTACATTTAAGAAAAAAGGAACTATAACTGGGTAGGATTCCTGTTGTGTGTGGTTTTTTAATATCTTTCTGCCAGAAAGCACACTCTGGTCAGCCCCACACAGGATGACTAAATGAGGGGTTAAAATAGGCAGTCTTATTAGGTTGAAGAATTGGAGGACAGGATTTAGGGCAACTACAACATCTGAAAAATAAGGAAGAATATTCAGAATATCCAGGAGGAAACAGAGAAGGGGAGCTCCAGATTCTGTTTATTAATTCTACCCAAATCTCTAATTACCTATAAACTGTAAATGCATAGAGTAAACACTAAGAAGTCTGTCTATGGCTAAAAAAGACTACATAGAGATTTCAGCTGTTGTCCACCCTAGGAGAGATAGTTTTCAGTTTTAGTCCAGCTAAGCTAATTATATGCTAAGTCCATTCTTGGTAGGAATAAAACAGAATGCAGAGTTGCTGCAGTGTATTATTTATAATGTCCAGGAAACAACCAAACTTACTAGACATATAAAGAAACAGGAAAACAAGGCTCATAGTAAACAAAAAGATAAGCAGTAGAGATTGACTAAAATGACCCAGATGTTAGAGTTAGCAGACAAAGATTTTAAAGTGTTATGATAATACACGTAAAGTTGTAAAAGAAAATGTACTCAATTATGAGCCAAAAATTAAGAAAATCATCAAAATAAAACCTATTAAAAATTATAAGATAAAAATTCTGAAATGAAAAAAATACAGTATCTGAAATAAAAATCACTAAATAGAGTTAACAGAAGACTGGAAATGATTAAAGATAAAATCAATGTCCTTGAAGATGGATCACTAAGATAATCCTATCTGATGAACAGCAAGAATAAAGAATGATAAAGAATAAACAGCTCAGGAACCTGTGGAACAATATCAGATGGTCTAACATACATATGATTAAATTCCCAAAAAAGAGAAAAGTAAAAGAACAGGGTAGAAAAAGTATTCGAAAAAATAAAGTTCAAAAATTCCTCAAGTTTGGTGAAAGATCTAAATAAACAGATTCCAGGAACTCAGCAATCCCAAGCAGAATGAATGCAAAGAAAATAATACCTGGGCATATCCTAGTGAAAATGCTGAAAATCAAAGATAAAGAGAATCCTGAAAGCAACCAGAGGAAAATAAAGCATTACATAAATGGGGGGGGGGCAGGAATATGAAACACTGAGTGTGTCCCATTAGAAACCAGAGCAGGTTTGTGAAATGACTTCTTCATAATACTTCATAAAAGTGAAAAAAATTTTTCAACCCATAATTCCATATTCAATGATAGTATCCTTCAAAAATGAAGGCAAACAGAATAAAACACTTAAAATGGCAACAGAAAACAAATGGCAAAATGGTACATATAAATTCACCCATATTAATAATTGCATCAGCTCTAAATAGACTAAATATTACTTAAAAGACAGAGATTGTCAGGATGAACAAAAGGGTAATACCTGCCTATTTGCTATCTACAAGATACATACTTTTAATGTAAAAGCACAGATGGGTTGAAAGTGAATATATTAAAAAATATATACCCCATTAATCCAATATATACAAGAAGGCTGAATATCAGATAAAGTAGATGTCACGACAAAGAGTACTTTCAGAGTTATAGATGGACATTTCCAAAGGACAGTCAATTCCCTCAGAAGACATCACAATAATAAATGTATATGCATCTAATAGCAGAACTTTAAAATACGTGAAGCATATTGACAGAATTAAAGGCAAAATAGACAAATCCACAATCACAGTTAGAGATTTTAATGCACCTCTTTCAGCAATTGAGAAAAACAGGAAAAAATATTGGTAAGGATAGAAAATCTGTACAATACTAAAAATCATCTTAACCCTACTGACATTTTTAGAACACTACACCCAACTACACAATGCACATTCCTTTCAAGGGTAAATGTTTTATCAAGATATAGCAATTCATGGCCATAAAACCATCATCAATAAATTTAAAAGAAATGAAATAAAAAATTCACACAGAACTTACCTAGACTGAATAATGAAATAACAGAAAAACTAAATAGACCAATAGCAAGCAAGAATATTGAATAAGTAATCAAAAGCTTCCTAATAAAGTCCAGGACCTGATTACCTCACAGATGAATTCCACCACACATTTAAAAAATAATTAATATTAATTCCTCTTAAACTCTTTCAAAAAGCTGAAGAGGATAGAATACCTCCAAACTCATTTAATGAGGTCAACATTACCCTGATACTAAGCCAGACAAGGACACTGCTGGAAAGAAAATTGCAGGCCAATATCCTTGATGAACATAGATGCCAAAATCCTCAACAAGTATGGGAGGTGATAGATGTTTTAATTATTTTGATCTTGGCAATCATTCAATAATGTATATGTATATCAAATCATGTTATACACTTTAAATATATACAATTATAAAAATGAACTATTGGGACCTATTCAAGATAAAAACTTCTGCACTGCAAAGGAAACAATCAGCAAAACTAAAAGGTAACCCACATAATGGGAAAAGATATTTGCAAATGACATACCAGATAAAGAGTTAGTATCCAAAATCTATAAAGAACTTACCAAACTCAACACCCAAAAATCAAATAATCCAGTGAAGAAATGGGCAGAAGACATGAATAGACACTTTTCCAAAGAACACATCCAGATGGCCAACAGACACATGAAAAGATGCTCAATATCACTCATCATCAGGGAAATACAATCAAAACCACACTGAGATACCACCTCACACCGGTCAGAGTCGCTAAAATTAACAACTCAGGAAACAACGGCAAAGATATGGAGAAAAGGGAACCCTCTTGCAATGTTGGTGGGAATGCATACTGGTGTAGCCACTCTGGAAAACAGTGTGGAGGTTCCTCAAAAAATTAAAAATAGAACTACCCTACAACCCAGCAATAGTACTACTAGAAATTTATCCAAAAGATATTGGAGTGCTGATTCATATGGGCACATGTACCTAATGTTTATAGCAGCACTTTCAACAATAGCCAAATTAAGGAAAGAGCCTAAATGTCCATCAACTGATGAATGGATAAAGAAGATGTGATTTATATATACAATGGAATACTACTTGGCAATGAAATCATGCTATTTGCAGCATCGTGGATGGAACTGGAAGGTATTATGCTGAGTGAAATAAGCCAGTCAGAGAAAGAGAGATATCATATGTTTTCACTCATATGTGAATCTCGAGAAACTTAACAGAAGACCATGGGGAAAGGGAAGGTGAAAAAAAAATAGTTACAAACAGAGAGGGAAGGGGGCAAACCATAAGACACTCTTAAATACAGAGAACAATCTGAGAGTTGATGAGGGAGTGGGGGAAAGGGGAAAATGGGTGATGGGCACTGAGGAGGGCACTTGTTGGGATGAGCACTAGGTGTTGTATGTAAGCAATGAACCACAGGAAAATACCTCCAAAAACCAAGAGCACACTGTATACACTGTATGTTAGCTAACTTGACAATAAATTATATTTAAAATAAATAAATAAATAAATGCGATTATATCTGTCAATTATTCCCAATTATTCCACAATAAAGGTTTTTTTTTAAGATAAGACACATAATCTTATAAAATTGTTAGAAAACAGAGAGAAAGAAAAAATTCAGCCAATCCCACAGGGATCTAAGCTCCAGCAATAACTGTAACATCGTCCTTGTCAACCATGGTGAGGAGCTGTCATGAACCTATTGCATGGGAGACAGGAATCAGGAAGTGTTTGCCAAGCCAATTGCTGTACAAAATTTCTTCTGCTTAGAGAAGAGAAAATAACGTGGTCCAACCCTACTATAATTATATTCTATAAACTCCATCCAGGAAAGGACACAGTAGGTAGGTCATAAAGAGATTTCTTTCCTCTTCCTTCAAAATGTACTAAAAATAGAGTTTCCTAAAATGTAATAAACAATGACCTTCAGGGGTTTCAAAAGAAGAAAACTTCAGTTTAGTCCAGGGTGATGTCATCCCCACCACTGCATGGTGTGCTACTTTCAGACTAACCCACACCATACCTGAGTAGTGTTGAAAAGGCAGAACATGTAGCTGAAGACAGTCCTGACGACATCATTATCAATTAGCATAAGGTATGCCAGAATCCAGGTAATTCCAAAAACAACTGCAATTGATAACATACTAAGAATCTTCTTTAGGGATGAAACCTTTTTTGTGCTAGGTAAGAGAAAGCAAGCAAGAAAATATGAGATTTTTACTTACTAATATAATTTTATTTATTAATATCATGGTTACCCTCTAATTGAGAATACATATTCAGCTGTCCATACACACTATTTAACAATATTATGCATTAGGTGGGAAAAGCACATTAGACCTATGTGCAGATAAAATATGATTTAGCAAGCTTTATTTGTAAAGAACGTGATACCTGCTTAAAAGCTCAGGCGTAAACAGTCCCTTAAATACTACTGCAGTCACACACAGTACTACTGTGTGTGAAATTTCACACGCAAAAATATCAATGTTTTCTTTGTAAAGGAATTTTATTTTGGTAATTACTTTGTGGATCAGCCAGTGAGCAATCCTTTTCTGAACATCTGGGACTTTCCCATGATGCAGGTTGATACGGGAATGACAGGTTATTACAATGTAGAAATGTAGGAATCTGGGCTCAGCCATATGACTTACTAGTGGGATGTTAGCAATTGTTCCACAAGCAGAAGCTTGAATGCATTTTGCTCAGTAGAGCTGGCCTTTTTTTATTGCTCTTTGGAATCCTAACTTCACTATGTCGAGAAGCATAGACTGGCCTAATTGATGATGAGAGACCACATGGAGCAAAGGTTAGTTTTCCCAGCTGAGCAGCTCCCACTCGAAACCAACCAACCAAACACCATCAGGCATAAAAATAAGTCATCTTAGATCATCCATCCATATTCAAGCCATCCAAGACCAGAAAAACCACCTGATCAACATTCAAATTTATGATAAATAGTAAATATTTGTCACTCTAAGCCACTAAGTTTGGGGTGGTTTGTTATGCAGCAAAAGCTAACTGATACAACGAAAGATAATTTGTTAAGCAATTAAACTGTGACCTGATTTTCACTGTAACTAAGCCAACTTAAGAACAATGATCTACCAGTCAAAATTAGAGATACACATTTGTTGCTGTCCGTGGCCAAAATGATACCGTTTTGTACAAAGCAAATATAACTAATATGCAATTAGACTAAGAAGATTTTACCAAGATTTTTCTTCATTACCAGTAAAATAAAGATTTGAAAGATTATCAGTGATAGTCTTTTCCCACCACATTTCCTCTCAATGTGGACTATCATTCATATAGGAAAGATGATACTTACTCTTGATCAATAAAGCACATATTTAAGATGATATTCCCACTAATGACAGTTTTCACCCATATGTGCATACCAAATGGATCCATTCAGTGACCAACAAAACTCACAGATGTGCTTATAGTAAATGTACTGGTGATAAACACAGTCTTGTAAAATTAAACCTGCTGGGTTCATGGCTTCATTAGCACTGTGTTCTAACCAATCTGCATTGTTGGCAGGTGGGGATGGACAGTACATTTGTTTAACAGTTTCTGTGATTTGTCTCTCCAACTGAAAGCTGTTTTGTTTACCAGGGATGACAATGAAAAAGCTTATTGGAGTCAGAAAGGTTATAGAAAGGAGAGAAGCAGTATACATGGGAATTGATAATCCAGAGAATCCAGGGAGCATATGTCCCCCCTGCAGGAAATGTGGACCCAATGTTTCCAGATGCTCCAATATTTTCAAGAGAAAATACAATTTTTAGGTGAAATCTCCCAATTTTATATGTTTTAAATGAATTTTAAAAACAAAGCCATACTCAGATTCAAGAAACACATGTAAAATATAGCCTGTAGCTCTAGTTACCAGCATCTCCTCACAATCTTCCAACTTCTTTAATTATCCAAATCTTATTTCTTGAATATTTGAGACTGGGAGAGAAAAAATTTTTTTCTTGAAGTCTTTGGGTTTAGTTTTTAGTTGGGCTCATATAGCACAAAAGTGTGTTATGTAATACATTGTTGGAAGATGAGGGGAAGATTTACTTTCTGAGACAAAGTTTAAAAGAAAATCTGCCTTGCAAACCACGTATCCTTGCCATTGTACCAGAGTCTGAAAACTCTTTGGGGAACTGTGGACATATTAAAGTGCTGTATTATGTATCAGATGAGTCATGCCTGAAGTTTCCCATAATTGGTAATCTTACCTTGTCAGATTGCGATTATTCTTCCATATCACTTTGACTATGATGATAATAAATATAACAATATTGTTGATGAGGATAATAGTCACAGGTAAGACGAATGACCATAAAAATGGACTAGTTATAAGATCTTTTTTATCTGGAACTGCCAGCCAGCAGCTATGGAGAGAAAAAAAATAATTTTAGTAGACTACAAAAGCTATACATACTAGTTCTCTATGTTATTAACGTTACTGACATTCATTTTACTGAAAGAACTGCTAAAAGCCAATATTGCTTCGCATTCCATATATTTGAAATGACTTTCAAGAATTCAACCACTAGAAAAAAAAATGAAACGGATTAGTTCTGCTGTATTTCTTGATGTATGGGCTAGTGGAAAGAAAATGGCTTTTCAGTCAGGCAGACCAAATTTACATGTCACTCTATCACTTACTAGATGTCTGACTTTAGGGAAGTTATTGTTTTATTTCATTCTTGAACATGGAGGACATCAAATGGTTCAAAAGTTTAAAGGTACAAATAATCAGAGAAAGACAACTACCCCTACAACCATCCCTCCTACAACTATCCCTTCTCACCTAGTTTCTATCTCCAGTGTTAATCAATGTTTCTTGTGTATTCTTCCAGATTTAGGCTATGCATAAACCATCAATTGTTTTTTTCTGATTTTTAAACAAATCATAATATATGATACTTCTATACCTTACTTAACAACATCTCTTGGAGATAACTCCAGATGAGATTATAAAGATTGTTCTCATTACTTTTTATAGTTACATACTGCTCCATTATTTTGTTATACCATAAATTACTTACATAGTTTCTTACTTTATAAAAATATTTTAATAGTTATTTAACCTTACTGCATCTGTTTTGTTTTGTTTTTTTTGTTACTGTTACAATTAGTGATGGTGGTTTTGGTGATGTTTTTTCTCATCTATGAAGTATAATAATCACTTCCTGGCATTGTTGTAAGAATGAATTCATTTATTTAATAAGTATTTATAGAACACATGCTATGTGACAGACATTGTTCTAGATATCAGATATTAGAAGTGAACAACAAAATAATCCAAATATTCTTTCTGTATGACATGATACTATATATAGAAAACTCTAAAAACTCTACCAAAAGAACTGATAAAATGAATTCAGTCAAGTTGCAGGAAATGAAATCAATGTATAGAAATCTGTTGCATTCCTACACCCTAATAATTAAGCAGCAGAAAGTGAAACTAAGAAAACAATGTCATTTACAATTGCACCAAAAACAAGAAAATGTCTAGGAATAAACTTAACCAAAGAGGTGAAAGACCTGTATTCCAAAAACTATAAAACACTGATGAAAGAAATTCAAGATGACACAAAGAGATGGAAAGACATTCTATGCTCATGGATTGAAAAAAAAAATTATTAAAATGTCTATACTACTCAAAGCAATCTTCAGATTTAATGCAATCCCTATCAAAATACTGTGGGAAATAAGCTTAGAAACTCCCTGGGCTTGCACCAATGGGTTAACAAGGCATAAAGAATTACAAAGCCATAAGATGCTCACACCCAAGTTTGGGTAAATAAGATTAGGTGAATAAAGATAGAGAAGGGGGGCTAAGGCCCCCAAAATAGAGTAGGGGGGGCAAAGCCACCAGAATTGGGGGGACAAAGGCCCCCATACAAAGGTATATCTGGTAAGCAAGATTAGGTATTCAGGGCAAAAATGCCCCCCAATTTAGTACTATAACAGAAAGCTGCTTTCACAGAAAGAAAGGACCAAATCAGGTAAACAGGTACCTAGGGCTATATACCTGATGTGGGTGAAGCTGCTCAGAGTGGAGCTGATTAGCAAAAGAAAAGGTGCCTTGTTAACCCTGAGGTTACTTGCTCTATCTGTTTTATCCCCTACACTGGTTAAGATAAACAGACACGGTGCCTCATGTCTGCTGTTAACAACCTCCTGCCCATCTGCCCGGCACCAGGATTTTGTTTTATATTGACCCAAACTCCTAACACTGTATATCTTCAAAACCCCCTTTCCCTCATGCCCATGCGTTAATGTTCACAAATTCATTGTCTCTTTGTACATGTCCATCACATTTGTAAGTCTTCTGATCTTAATAAATACGGGGCAAGGACTCTTATTCGAAGCTCTTGTCTTTTCCCAGACATTAGCCATCTCTCACTTTTAATCTTGCATCCGCTCTTGCTGAACAAGAGAGAATTTTAGGCTTAGAGTCTACAACAAACACTAATAGCATTTTTCATAGAACTAAAACAATCCTAAAATTTGTATGGAACCACAAAAGACCTCAAATAGCCAAAGCAAATTTGAAAAAGAAAAACAAAACTGGAGGTATCACAATTCCAGACATCAAGTTATATTATAAAGTGGTACTTTAAAACAGTATAGTACTGGCATAAAAACAGACACACAGATCAATTAAATAGACTAGAAAGCCCAGAAATAAACCCACAATTATATGGTAAATTAATCTTCAACAAAGAAGGAATGAATATACAATGGGAGAAAGACAGTATCTTTAATAAATGATGTTAGGAAAACTGGACAGTTACATGCAAAAGAATGAAACTGGACCATTGTATCTTACCATGCACAAAAACAAACTCAAAATGGATGAAAGACCTATATGTGACGCCTAAAATATAACAACCCTTGAAGAGAGCACAGGCAGTAATGTCTCTAACATTGGCAACACATTTCCCTGCATATATCTCCTTAGGCTATGAAAATAAAAGCAAAAATAAACTGTTGGGACTATACCAAAGCAAAAAGTTTCTGCACAGTAATGGAAACAATCAACACAACTATAAGGCAACCTACTGAATGGGAGAAGATATTTGCAAATGACGTATCCGATAAAGGGTTATTATCCAAAATATGTAAAGAACTGATACAACTCAATATCTGTAAAACAAATAATCCAATTAAAAATGGTCAGAAGACATGAAAAGACATTTCTCCAAAGAAGACATCCAGATGGCCAACAGACACATGAAAGATGTTCAATATCACTCATCAGGAGGGAATTGCAAATCAAAACTACAATGAGATACCACCTCATGCCTGTCAGAATGGCTAAAAACAAAACACAAGAAACAGGAAGTGTTGGCAAGTGTACAGGCAAGGGTACGGAGAAAAAGGAACGCTCTTCATTAAATTTAAAGAACCAGGAATGCAAGCTGGAACAGCCACTATGGAAAACAATACGGGGGTTCCTCAAAAAAATAAAAATAGAACTTCCCTACAATCCCAGCAATTGCACCACTGGGTATTTACCCAAAAAATACAAAATGACTAATTCAAAAAGATACATGTATATCCATGTCTATTGAAGCATTATTTACAATAGCAAACTATGGAAGCAGCCCAAGGGTCCATCGACAGATGAATGGATAAAGATGTCACACACACACACACACACACACACACACACACACAATGGAATATTATTCAGCCATAAAAAAGAGTGAAATCTTGCCATTTGCAACAATGGATGGAGATAGAGAGCATAATGCTAAGGAAAATAAGTCAGAGAAAAACAAATACCATATGATCTCACTCATATGTGGAATTTAAGAAATGAAACAAATGAGCAAAGGAAAAAGAGAGAGAGAGACAAACCAAGAAACAGACTCTTAACTACAAAGAACAAACTGATGATTACAAGAGGGGAGGTGGGGAGGGGATGGGTGAAATAGGTGATGGGGATTAAAGAGCACACTTACTATGATGAAAAAAATTAAAACATAAAAATTCCTTTTTTTAGTGATTTTGAAGGAGAGGAATACATAAAACTAACAAATAAAATATATACTGTGTCAGATGGTTACCAGTGCTATGGAGAAAAATAAAGCAGGTATTGAGAGTAGGTATTACTATGTGTATGTGTATGTGTATGTGTATGTATATGTGTTGGGGGGGAGGGTTTCAATTTAAATAGAGTTGTCAGAAAAAGCATTATGGAAAAAAGTGATATTTCTTTCAGCAAAGATCTGAAGTAGATAAGGGGGAGGGTGTTCTAGGCAGAGGGAACAGCAAGTGCAAAGGCCCTGATTTGAGAACTGAAGGAATAGCAAAGAATCTAGTGCAGCTAGACATAGTATGTAGATGGCATTAGTGAAAAGATGCAAATTACGTTATGGCTTTATCAGTTGTTGCATGTACTCTTGATGAGAAGGAGAAACCTGACATGATCTGTCTTGAGATCTGGAAGTATTACTCTAGCTAGATGCAGGGATAATAGAAGAGGATACACAAGAGGAGGAAATCACCTAGGAGTCTATTACAATAATCTGGTGACTTGGACCAGGAGAGGAGATGTTAGGAAAGAGTCTGATTCCCAATATATTTAAAGTAAAGCAAAGGATTTATTTACAGGTTGGATGTGAGATGTAGGAGAATTAAGAGTGATTCCAAGTTCTTTGGCCTGAGTACCTAGAAGGATGGAGTTTACCATTAATGAGATGGGGAAAATGATAAGAGCAGGTTGGGGAGTGAAGACCAGAAGACATCCCATTAGACACCCAAGTGGAGGTGTCAGGTGGGCGTTATTATTTTTTTAATATTTATTTTTGAGAGAGAGAGAGAGAGAGAAAAAAGACAGAGTGCAAGTGGGGGAGGGGCAGAGAGAGGGGAGACAGAATCTGAAGCAGGCTCCAGGCTCTGAGTTGTCAGCACAGAGCCTGATGCGGGGCTCCAACTCAAAACCGTGAGATCATGACCTAAGCCAAAGTCAGATGTTTAACCGACTGAGCCACCCAGGCGCCCCAGGTGGGCATTATTATTAACAAAATAATTTAAGACTCCCTGGCATTTAGTTAATGTATGTTTTCTTTCCCCTGCGGGCAAAACACCATTATTATACATGTCAGAGGATTTCTAAACTGTTTTGCATTGTAATTTGTTATATTTTAAATTATTAGAAACTTATTTCTAATCCAAATGACCTAGAAGGAAACTGGGAAGATGTTCAAATCTCTGTAATGAATTAAAAAATAAAAAGGAGTGCCTTCATCCATTAACAGATAGAATAGGTCTATCCTTAGATAAAATGGTGAGAGTGAGCAAGTTTATCTTCAGGATTTTAGGCTTTCCTTTCATGTGTAACTGGAGGCCAACCCTCCTGCCATTCACAGAAGAAACAGGAGAGCACTTGGCTGAGAATTTAATGAAATCCTTCTGAGAGGAAGGATTTCAAATCTCTAGAAGCAACTTGGCGACAAAGCAAGTGACTATCAAAAGTTTTATTTTTTAAAAATATTTTTTAACATTTATTTATTTTTGAGAGAGAGAGAGAGTGAGCTGTCAGCACAGAGCCCAATGCAGGGCTCAAACTCACGAGCTGTGAGATCATGACCTGAGACAAAGTTGGGCACTTAACTGGCTGAGCCACCCAGGCACACTGCAAGTGGCTATCAAAAGTTTTAAGTGAAAAAGATGAACACACTTCTTATCTAGGCAGTCTAGAGAAACACGGCTTAAGAGGGGAAGAAAGGATAGAGAAAGAAAATGAACAATACACATCTATTGGATAAAGGCAGACTTGTTAATTATGAAACAATTTGACAAATATATATACATATACAAATATATATACATATATATATTTTTCCTTACCTGAGTCTTGAGTTGTTTCTACTTTTGACAATACAATTTCTGAGGATTACTATTTGTACTATAGATCTGTGCGTGTGTGTGTGTGTGTGTGTGTGTGAATGTGTGTGCGTGCGTGTGTGCCTATAAATGTACGCAGGACTTCTCAGCCACCTCATACCACTGGGGAGACCTGGAAGGGAAATAGGCTTAGATACTCATGGTCATCAGGAAGTGTGCACTAAGACAGGACTCCTCACCCCCTCTTTCCTTTGTCCTTCCTGGAGAGAGAGTCGTGCTTAATCTCTTCTCATAATAGCTTTTCCTATTGTTATTCTGGGTTTAATAACTCAGATTTGAGAAATAGGCTAAGAGAGGATGGTTCCTACAGTCAGACTAACCCTTTTAGGTATGGAGTGGAATTTCTAGAATTAAGATTGGAGAGCACACAATGGAGGCTGATCTGACAAATAGCTATGGACCTGAGGTCTGGAGAGCATCACAAGTGGACCTCAGATGAACTGTTTAATTCCATGGTGATTTTGCCAGGAAACATACCATGAAGACAGCTCTATCATACGCAGCATTCACCTGAAAAGAATTTCCCTCTCAGGCATTATAATTTTCCATGTTACCTCAGTCCTTCAGGAAAGTATGAAACAGCCTATATGATGGCAGCACCGACAATCAGGGGATGGAGCATTAAAGAGGAGTGTGTCCTGCCCTGCAGTCACCTCTTAATTGGGTCCTTGCAGAGATAGCCGTACATGAGGGAAACTGGGTTAGGGGTTTCACGTGTGACTGGCAGAGCTGGGAGCAGTGGGGGAAAGTGTGGGATATGGTGGTATAATTGCTGGGAGGGTAACTCAAGAAACCAAAAAATACTCCCTTCTCCTTCCACATACATCCTGAAAAAATGTGACCATTGATGCATGTGTATAGGGTGAAAGGTGGGGGATGAGTCCAAGATGAGGCAGATATTCATGTTAAGCATCCTTCCTCTCTTCCCAACTTGTATTATCAGTTGCTTAGTGTCTTCCTTAACACCTACAGTGTGCTCAGGAAAGAATCTGCTCTTAATTATTTATAGCTCAATGTGAATATATCTAAGATGGTAGGCTTCTTTCTCCTGAAGGCCTTGACAGTAGTATGTCTAGCCCTGTCCCAGGGTTAGGGAAGGAAATCAGTGATGCTATATGAAGTGAATTACCCGTCCCGTGAGATATTTGCATCTTACCCCTGTTCTGTAATTGTGGAATTAAAACATTTTTAACTAATTAAAAGATATTTAACCCTAATTAAACAGAGGAAATAGTACCTGGAGTATTTGGCCCGTAAAATCAAGCCAGGAAGATAGCTTCCTAGTCTACAATTGGGCATGGTCATCCCTGGAACTAGATATGCACCCTGACTACACAGACTTTCCTTGGGTGTACTGGCACATTTCCTAGAATTCCTTTGTTGTTTTTTTTTTTTTTTAATTTTTTTTTTAACGTTTATTTATTTTTGAGACAGAGAGAGACAGAGCATGAATGGGGGAGGGTCAGAGAGAGGGAGACACAGAATCGGAAACAGGCTCCAGGCTCCGAGCTGTCAGCACAGAGCCCGACGCGGGGCTCGAACTCACAGACCACGAGATCGTGACCTGAGCCGAAGTCGGCCGGCCGCTCAACCGACTGAGCCACCCAGGCGCCCCTCTGTTGTTGTTTTGTTAAGTTGCTTTGGGACCTAAGGTGGATCTGGGGATGAGAATGGCTGGATTATAAAAGGAGAAGGGAGGATAAATTAAAGAGCAGTTGCTGTTTGGCAGCAGACACACATGTAAAGAGTTCAGCTCAGTTTTCTTCTCTCCCACCTCACATAAAAAGCAAACACCATACAGTCAGGTATTTCCATTAGTAAGAGTTAATTATTCACACTATAATCACAGAAAGAATTTGTAATGTGTGATAAATCATCATCAAGTATTCATAATAATCTTATCAATATAGAACTGGTAAAAAGCATGGATAGTGCTTTTCAAGTTATGAAATATTTTCACACTTGCTTGACCCCTCACCATGACCTCAGAGTGGGTATTACTATCATTGTAATTCCCATTTTCTAGATTAAAAAAACTAAGATAAAGGGTTACTAAGGATCACACATATTGTGTCCTATGATTTTCAGGCTTAATTAAAGAAGACAAATCTAATATAAGAAGTTCAGATTATAAATTTAGAAGGTAATTACTTGTTTTACAAAAGGATTTATCATAGGAAACTTTCATGTCACTATATTTAAAATATAACGTGTTCTTTGAGAATTTGAAATACCCACTTATAATATGACAGTTATAAAGTGAGATTCATATGTACATTGATACTTACATTCAATATCACTGAACAGTTACACTCTTATATCAAATAAATGAACATTTCTTAAAAATATAAACTCACATTTCCTCTTGCCGGTACTCTAACTCCCATTGTGGATCATTTCTATTCAGAGAAAAAATAATTCCCACTGTCAGAGCCACCACGATAGCTGGGACTCCTATGTGGCAAAAGAGAGGCACCAAATTAATAATTTACCCCAAACTGAAATTAATTATAAAAGAACACAAATGAATTATACATCTGACCCTTTTCAAGACTATGTTATTCTTTCTACTCTAGACAATGTACTAAATGACCTATAGATGTAGGTCAATGGTGGACATAATTTTTCTGTAACTCTTTGCCTCTGTCTTTTATTGTTGGCTGTACATAATAACCTGATACTATTTCTGATTCCTTTGTAACACTTACCACAATTTCCATTCTTAAATGGCCTAATTCCTCTTTCACTTGAAGAAATTTAAATTTAGATGCCACGAACACAATTCTTTTCTGGAACTTGAAAATTTTTGAAATTATTTTTCTTAGAGTCACTCTGGTTTTCTTGAAATATTTCTTTTAAAGTAGCTAGGAAACACATTATATGTGGTCTAAATTTCAAATCAAACTACTAGAGATGTTAAAGGAAATTAACATTTGAGTTTAGCTTATGATGTGACTAGTACAGCTGCCTGATCACACGTGTCTCCTTCCCAGGAGTGCAAACAACCAGGCAGAAGGCACTCCTGGTGGTGCTGGCTTTCCATTACCCCTACCTAATGGACTTGGGCTGTTAGGCCTTAAGTAGGTATTTGTTTAAGTTATTTCAAGAAAATTAATGTATGACTAAGTGGAAAAGCAAACACTTGCCCCATCCTATTAAAGAGATGAACACAATGAAATGTTGAGGAAGAGGCTTCATGGTCCTAATTAGCAGGAAATAGAGTTGGGCAGCACTGATTCCAGTCCAGGTAAATGTCACTAACAGGAAATAGTGGAGCAAGACAGCCATCACAGTGCAGGTGGGATTCGAGATGACAACAGTATCTTGCGTGGGTATTTCATTTTTATCAGAATCCATCTTATTGGTGCCATTATCACGTTTCACTAAGTTTTTATTGGAGTTTTCGATTCCAAACACAAAGAGGAGGTTAAAAATCAACATTGATGTGCACAGGCTGACGAACACCCAGGTTACTGAGGTTTTTCTGACGTTCCTAAAAACAAGTAAATATAATTGAACAAATAGAACATCGGCAAAAAATAAACTCTAGTGAAATTGTGAGTGAAAAAGAAATATTATTACTCGATGTAAATCCAGCTCATAGCCCATGGGCCAGCTGGTAAACCTACCTTTCCAACTGCACCAGAAGAGCTCACTGTCCTCTCATTTCCACAGAGAGGTGAGTTAGAGAAAATAGGTCAATACATCTTTTCTTTTTTTTTTTTAAGTTTATTTATTTATTGAGAGAGAAAAAGAGAGCAGGGGAGGGAAGAGAGAGAGAGAGAGAGAGAGAGAGAGAGAGAATCCCAAGCAGGCTCCATGCTGTCAGCTTGGAGCCCAATGTGGGGCTCAAACCATGAGATCATGACCTGAGCCAAAACCAAGAGTCAGATGCTTAACTGACTAAGCCACACAGGTGCCCCCGATACATCCTTTCTTGAAACTGTTATAATAAAAGGTAACTGCTATTCAGCAGAGAGGACTCCCACTGGATTCTACTTTCTGGTATCTATATGCTGTGTAATCCTCTCCCAGGGCCAACCTGTGACTTGATCTCCCTAATGAAATGCGCCAGAAGGCCTGGAAGCCAGGGCCAACTTATTCACCAAAGTAGTGCTTAGGACCAATGATAGTTTTATGGCCCACAGCAAAGTTTTAACTCCTTTTAAAACCAAAAGGGAAAATAATTAACTATTATAGGTCAAAGAATAAATATGAACATATAATATTAATATATTAACCTTTATACCTATACAGTGGTGAAACATTTTCTGATTTTTTTTTTTAATGGAGGAAAGACTCCAGAAAGGCACTCTGCCCATGAAACTCAAAACAAGCTTTCTTTCCCCTTCATGCTTCTGGAAGTTTTGAGCCACCAGGTAAAAAGTCTAGCTAACCTATTGAAGAAACTGCATAGGAATGCTCTGGGACTATGTGGAGAGGGAGAAAGACCCATCTCTCCCAGCATACCAGATGAGCCCCAGATTAGCCCAACTCCACCCACCATCTGACTCCTCACAGGAGACCATAAGAGAGACCAATGGAAGAATCACAGCTGAGCCCCATCAAGCCACTTGAGCTCAAATTAAGTCCTTAGACATAACAAATTAATGTTTTAAGCCACTAACTTTTAGGGCAGTTTCTTCTACTATGATAGACAATAGGTTCCACTCCAGATTTGCAAACATATACAAAGGCCAGCTATAGAAAGACTCCAAATGGATTTTTTTTTAATTTCAAAATAGGAAAAAATTCCACATTAGTAAGTGAACATATGTTCAAATGTGGAGAAAAAGTCTCTTGTACTTTAAAAACTATTTTATATAAGGGCGCCTGGGTGACTCAGTCAGTTAAGTATCTGACTCTTGATTTTGGCTCAGGTCATGATCTCATGGTTTGTGGGTTCGAGCCCCATGTGGGGCTCTATGCTGAGAGCAGGAGCCTGCTTGGGATTCTCCCTCTCTCCTAGTCTCTCTGTCCCTCCCCCACCCTGGCATACACACACACATTCTCTCTCTCAAAACAAATAAACATTTAATAAATAAATAAATAAATAAATAAATAAATAAATAAAGTCTTTTATATAAAAAAAATCAAGTATGGATTTTAAAAGAAGGCCAGTTTTTAAGAGTCTCTCATAGTTTGCCTCCCTTCCTCTCTAACTTTTTTTTCCCCCCCTTCACCTCCTCCATGGTCTTCTGTTAAGTTTCTCAGGATCCACATAAGAGTGGGCACCCGTTGGGATGAGCACTGGGTGTTATATGGAAACCAATTTGACGATAAATTTTGTATTAAAAAAAATAAGGCCAAATATAATTTTGAACTACTTTTATAAGTTTAAAACAAAATGGTATAAGTTTAGCTTATATTACATTTAAAGAGTAGGTTTTCATAAACATTTTAAGTTAAGTAAAAATATTTAAAATGTGTTTCATGGTCTATTGCTACTAATGACATTCTTCATAATTTGAGTAGACTGATGATTACTATCCCTCTGAAAGGCTTATACTCAACAAAATTTCACCTGTGTCCAAGAAACATATTTTAGGAAATACTTGCTGACAGTCAAATGGCCAAGATGCTCTGGATGATCCTTATAATATAAACCATGCTTGAAGACTGTTCCTTTGTTTGAAGACATAATTTCTGGGGGGTAGAACCAAGGATTCTTTAAAACTTTTGGGTTTGTTACCTTCTCACCTTTACCTAAGATCTTTGCTAGAAAAGAAGAGCCTTTTCTCATTTTGTCTGCAAGCTGGCATTGTTTACCAGGAGTCTTTAAAAGGCAGTGGGAGGGAGAGAGAGAGAAAATGAGAATGGGTGTGTGTGCTCATGCTCACATGTGTGTTCTGTGGTGGCCTACCTGTGTATTTTCAGATTGGCAGAGAATTCAAGGTTTCCCTAAATAAGGGTTGATCTCAAATGTGAGGTTTCATATTGTCTTTACTGTGCACGTATTGTTTGCCTTAATGGTTAAAGGCAGATATATCCATAAGGCCCCTTTAATGACATATTATAGTTCTCTGTATACTATGGTATGCAGTCTTATATTAATGAAAGTTACAGAATTTCCATTCACTACCATCTAAGCCTTTCTGGGTTTTTCAGAATACAAGACCTCTTCAAATAACTATTTCCCTAAGTTTATTACTGTGCTTAAAGTTCTAACATCTCCAAGTACCCATTTTTAATATCTCAGAATCTGATGAATAAGTCTGCTTACTAATTACATATCCTTTATGATTTTATAACATTCCATCATGAACCTTCTCAGTCTTTGGATTTCTACAATGCATAAAAAAGTGTATATTTAAACAGAACTCTGCTCGTCCTCTTGATGTTTTAGTTGAGATTTTCTGAATAATTCAAAATTTAATTCAGTCTTTTGAAAGTTTTAATGACCAGAACTGCAAAAAGTACTCAAAAGATTCCTTTTATATAAAAGCAAAGTTAGCTTCTAATTTTTTTCCAGTTTCAAACAGAAATTGTAATCCACAGGAAGAACAGGCTATTTTCAAATAGCCTGGCTCTTCTGTACATTTCTATATTCTGTACATTAATATTATGTTATTTTTCTATATAATATATATAATTATATAATGTATTATAACATATATTATGTAGCTTATATATCTTATGTATCTAAATTATTTATAATTTACTATAAATTATACATATTATATGTAATTTATATATAATTATGGGGGACCCTGTCCATGAACAAAGAAAACTATTTGATTCACGTTTAGAAGTCAATACCATTTTTTAATTTTTGTTTTTGTTTCCTGATGAATTTTTAGTGACATACATGGCAGCATAACTGTGCTAAGAAACATGTCGATAGAGAATGAAAAAAAAATCTGAAAACCACTAGAAGTACTGAAATTTTAGGCAAAGACACTAGTTATGTACCTACCACAACTTATTCAAATGGGTTCAAAAACTGTTCAAGTATGATTACGATAGAAAGACAAATAAAAAGGGGCCCTGGTAGCTCAGGTGGTTATGCGTCCAACTTCAGCTTAGGTCGTGATCTTGCAATTTGCAGTTCTTGAGTTCGGGCCCCTCATTATGCTCTCTGTGCTAGCATAGAGCCCATTTCAGTTCCTCTGTCCCCCTCTCTCTGCCCCTCCCCCACTTGCTCTCTCTCAAAGATAGACATTTTAAAAAAATAAATACAAATAAAAGGACAAATATAAGAGCCATTTCATTTTACATAACAGACCTGTAACTACATGACATGCAATGTTCGTTCAAGGCGCTTACCACTATTTGTAATCATATATTTAATTCTGTATATATCTGTATAACATCTGTCTTTGCCAAAGAATATAAATATCATGAGAAATGAGAGCTTACTTGCTGTTCATAGTTTGGTATTCAGTTTGTATGTGGTGCTTGGCCCATAATTAGCACTCGTTATAAAAACTTTGAGTGAATGGCAAGAGATTCATTAAGTGTGATAGATAAAGAAGAGGAATCAAAAGGAGTTCTGGCTCTTTGAACAAATGGCTTTTTCTAAATATGAGCAGAGAAAGTGAAAAATGTGCCTGGGTCATCTTGCTGTACCTGAAATTAAAAAGTACTTAAAGACTGCTAGGGACATGCCAAAACAACATGAAGAGACTCCCTCTGGTTACATTCAAGAGTACACTTCTTTACAAAGGAATAGAGTAAATAAAGAGAAAGAATCATTTCAACCATCAAGGTAATAATATATTCCAACAAGAACCATTGAGTAAAAGTTGGGGGACAGAATAGTCACACAATTTTAAAGTATCATCCCACAGATTACTTATTGCTTACAAAGGGGAAAATATTAACCTTTAGGGTGTAGAATTCCAGTAGACACCACTGTAAACAAGGAATCCAACTTAATACAACCAATAATGGGACAAACCGACATCACATGCTTCTTGCTATACCACACTGAAAAAGACTTAATGATTTAGTATTCTCATCAAAAATGTTTAACCCCTATCTAATCATGAGGAACATTTCAGACAAATCCTAAACTGTTGAATATTCTACTTTCTACAATACAACTGACATGAACATTTCAAAAGATTTAATGTCCCCAAATGCCAAAACAAACAAAAAAGCAGAGGAATTATTTTAGGCTAAATGAGACTAAGAACCATGACAACTGGGGTTCCTGGGTGGCTCAGTTGGTTAAGTGTCCAACTTCGGCTCAGGTCATGATCTCACAGTTTGTGAGTTCAAGCACCACATCAGGTTCTATGCTGACAGCTCAGAGCCTGGAGCCTGCTTCAGATTCTGTGTCTCCCTCTCTCTCTACCCCTCCCCAACTCGTGCTCTGTCTCTTTCTCAAAAATAAATAAACATTAAAAAAAATTTAAGAAAAGAAACATAGCAACTAAATGAATGGGGGGGGGGGACCACTCAGCTATAACGGATATTAATGGAACAACTGAAGAAATTTGAATATGGATTGTATATTAACACAGTAACATTATATCAATGGTAAATTGGTTGAGTTGAATTTCCTGAGTGAGAATAATGGTATTATACTGTAGAAGAGAATACCCATGTTCTTAGGAAATGCTTGAAAATTTAGCAACTTTTCTATAGGTTTTCAACTTTTTAAATAAAATTTCAGGAAATATTTTAAACATCAATGCTTTCAAAATAAAAAGTTCTGAGCCTACACATCTGAGAAAACACTTATGAGAGAATTTAGTAGGGAGAAATAATTCTGAAAGAAAGATGAATTCATCTTGGGATATCTTGAGTTTGTGAGGAGGACCACGTAGGAATACTCAATAGTCCCACTTATTCTACAGATATTCCTCTACTGAGGGCCAGGTACTGTGCTCAGTCTTGGGGATACACTAATCAAAACAAAACAAACAACAATAGAAACAACAAAATCAGAAAAAGTCACTGTTCTCATTGATTTTCATGCTGATGGGGAAAACAGAGAGTACCCAGGTAAACTAATAAATAACAAACTTATATTTACAGATTGATAAAAATGTAGCATGTGAAAAAAATAACAAGTGCTATACAAAATTGGACCTTTAGTGAGGAGGTCAAGGTGGAAAGAAATATGCGTTTATAGGTAATTTTTAAAGTTAGATTTCTTAAAAATTATTTATTTTTGAGAGAGAGAGCACAAGCAGGGAGTAACAGAGAGAGAGGGAGACAGAGGAGGCAAAGCAGGCGTTATGCTAACAGCAGAGAGCTCCATGTGGGGCATGAACCCAAAATCTGTGAGATCATGACCGGAGCCAAAGTCGGACACTTAACTGACTTAGCCACCCAGGTGCCCCTTAAGTTAGATTTTTTTCGAACTATGGAACTCAAAGACTTTTGAAAAGTTTGACCATTTGAGAACTTAATACGTATTTTAAATTAGTTTAATTTTCAAAAATATTGTTTAGCAATGTTTTGCTCTTTTATAAATGCAAATTGGTAGGTATGGTTCTATTCAACACAAAGGAACTATATAGCATTAATGAGCTATGGGACCACACTATTTTTACATGACAAACTTAAAACCACATGGTATGTAATTTTTCTTTAAAGCACTTACCACAGTTTTAATTATAAATTTATTTGTATGTATTTCTTAGCCTCTTCAGAACTGAGTGTGCTCTTCTGTAAGATGAACTTGTTGAATTAATTCTGATTTCCCTTTTATCTCCAAGAGACCATATTATGATGAGAATATGTGCAGAGGAAATAATATCAAGATAGCAATTTTTCTTATAAAAGGAGCCTGTTTCCCTTCTTACCTGGTGACAATCTGAAATACAATTGTAAGGGCCAGACCAGTAATGGACAGCGCACATCCAACATTGGATAATATGTCTAGTGATGCAGGATATTTATATTTCTTTTCGAAACTCTAAAAAACAAGTTAAGACTCATATTTTTTACTAACCATTCCTGAAATGTCTATGAAAGTCAACATCATAAAAAGTTACATTGGTCAAAATAACCAGATAGTTGCCAGATATGTCTTTTTATAAAACTGTTAATATATTTTAAAAAGAAATAAATTAACCCCTTTTCTCTAAGCAGTTTATATGAGTTAGAGTGTTGAGAACAGTTATCTAACCAATTCAGTTAAAGAAAACATATATACTTTACCTCAATGTCTAAAATCTAAAATTTATCCCTCACGTTATTTTTGTGTGTAACTATCATCCAAGAGGAAATATGCATATCTGAGCTAATGCACTAAAAATAAAGTTGCAGAAATGTTTTTTGGACATGGAAAGATGTTCATGTGATCCTGCTAATTTTTTTTAAAACGGCAGTCTTATTGTTGTCCGATATATCTATATCTAGCCCAGTATTTTAATATATATTTATAGATAAGTATATTCTATGGAGAGGTAATAATGGTGGTCACTGGGTGGGTAGGATATATATAATATTTTTGCCTGCCTTTATTTTAGTAGTTAAAAAAATAGAGGGGCGCCTGGGTGGCTCAGTTGGTTAAGCCTCCGACTTCAGCTCAGGTCACGATCTCACGGTCCGTGAGTTCGAGCCCCGCGTCGGGCTCTGGGCTGATGGCTCGGAGCCTGGAGCCTGCTTCCGATTCTGTGTCTCCCTCTCTCTCTGCCCCTCCCCCATTCATGCTCTGTCTCTCTCTGTCTCAAAAATGAATAAACGTTAAAAAAATTTTTTTTAAATAAAAATAAAAATAAAAATAATAAAAAAATAAAAAAATAGAAAGTAATATTTATATAACATGAAAGTAATGTAGAAACATTAAAAAATATAGATTTCTCTTAACTGCCGGCTACCCCATATCATACCACCCTTCCTCTTGAAATCATATCTCTTCTCCAGAGCTTACTTTTTTAATGTACTTACAAATATTACCCACGTCTCTTGAATAAATATATTTCTGCTTAATAGATAAACTTTCATACCTTATGCAATAAATATGTATTTATTTCCTTCAAGCTTAGAAATCATTATTCACTTAGAGCCTATCTGCTCCTATTTTAGATACATATTTATTTTATTTAGATATTTTATTTATTTATTTAGATATTTTAAAGTTCTAATCAAACTTTAAAAAAATTTGGCAACCCAAACTAATTACAGATGTGAGTGGTAGACATTGAGGCAGATTCAGACATTAGTGAGAAGAAATAGCTGAAAGCCTGACCTCAGAAAAGAAGAAAAATAACTGTGACAATGTATTACGTATCATTTAATATATATAGCAACCCAAGCTTTACACATCTAGCAAATGATAGTAATGATCTTAAAGGTATCAAAAAAGTTAATTTTTATCTTTACTATTTTCTAATTAAGAAAGCAGATCTCTCTGCAATACGTTAGAAAATAATCAAAGTCAATTAAAATAATAAAGGTTTGATAGTTAAAATAATAAAACTATAATTTTACACCTGTGAGAATGGCTAAAATTAACAACTCTGGAAATAACATGTTTCTGAGGATGTGGAGAAAGGGGAAACCTCTTACAGTGCTGGTAGGAATGCAAACTGGTGCAGCCATTCTGGAAAACAGTATAGAGGTCTTCAAAAAGTTAAAAATAGAACTACCCTTTGACCCAGCAATTAAACTACTAGGTATTTACCCAAAGGATACAAAAATGCTGACTTGAAGGGGCACATAAACCCCAATGTTTATAGCAGCATTATCAATAATAGCCAAATTATGGAAAAAGCACAAATGTCCATCAACTGAGGAATGGATAAAGAGATGTGATATGAAGAAGATGTGCTGTGTATCACACATACACACAATGGAATATTACTCAGACATCAAAAAGAATGAAATCTTGCCATTTACAATGACATGGATGGAGCTAGAGTATATTATGCTAAGCAAAATAAGTCAGTCAGAGAAAGACAAATACCATATTATTTCACTCATATATGAAATTTAAGAAACAAAACAGATGAACATAGGGGAAGGGGGAAAAAAGAGAGGGAGGAAAACCATAAGAGACTCTAAACTATAGTGAACAAACTGAGAGTTAAAGGAGGGAAAGTGGGGGGAGGGATGGTCTAAATTGGTGATGGGTATTAAGGAGGGCACTTGTGATGAGCACTGGGTATTATATGTAAGTGATGAATCACTGGATTCCACTCCTAAAACTAATATTAAACCGTATGTTAAGTAACTAGAATGTAAATTAAAACTTGATATAAAAAAAATTGTACTGAAAGTTAAATCCAGTACAGTAAAGTAAGAAAAAGAAATAAATGGGGGTGCCTGGGTGGCTGAGTTAGTTAAGTGTCAGACTCTTGATTTGGCTCAGGTTGAGATCTCATGAACTGTGAGATCAAGCCCCAAGTTGGGCTCTGTACTGAAAATGTAGAGCCCACATAGGATTCTCTCTCCCTTTGCCCCTGGCACACATGCACGTGTGTACTCTCTCTTCCCCTCTCACTTCCTCTCAAAAATAAATAAATAAACTTTAAAAAATGACATAAAGACTGTAAAATATAAATAAATAAATAAATAAATAAATAAGAAAGAAATCTATAGTTATTTCAAAAACTTTTGTAAATCAAGTACAGAGGAGTTAAGATGGCAGAGTAGTATAGGGAGCCTGAGCTTGTCTCATCCCTGAAATGCAGCTAGATCAGCATCAAACCATTTTGAACACCTAGGAAACTGATCTGAGGATTAATGCAACAATCTGCATAATCGGAAACAGAGAACTTGGCAGGTATGGGGTGTGGAGAGGTGAACTGGGGGAGAGAAAAGCCACAGAGCCATAGAGGGTACGGAGCTGTTTTCACAAAGAGAGGAAAGAAAGACAAAGTGGGGGGGAATGCAGCACATTGAAATCACACAAGAAAAGCACTCCCCCTAAAAGTAGCTGGAGAGAAAAAGAGTGAAAATACTCGCAGAGACTGAAAACAATCAACACCTGTTCTCTAATGGGGAGAAAAGGAGAGGGTTTCAATACTGCCAGGATTCTATAAACAGTGAAGTCCAAAGTCTGAAGTTTCAGAGCTCAGTGTTCTGGTGAGGAAGTAGGGAAAAATCCCCAGAATTTTCCAGGAGGAAGTAGTGTGGTCTGAGGGATCCGTGTACCACATAGGGAGAAGTGGTTCCCCAGATTGGAGTGCATTTGGTAGAGGCCATATGGGCTCCCCACAGGCAAAAGTCTCAGTGGATCTTGGAGAGTGGTCACGTTTATTGATATTAGAACAAAGACCCCAGAGTGCAGGGAAACCTAGTGCAGGCTGTGTGATGTGATTTGCCCACAGTGGCCTCTGCCACTGTGTGATCACAGGAACATTTTCTGGGGCAAGCCAGCTCCTGGCCATTGTATGGTGAGACCCTTTTGCAGAGAGTTGGCACAGGTCCAAGTCAAAGGGGTGTCTGAAGTGTGGGGTTTTGAAACACAGCCCTATCCGAGATAAAACTCTGGAGGGAGGTGCCACCTGGCAAGTGGACAGCTTGGACAGGTACAAGGTACAGGTGGGGAGTGGATGGAAGCCTATAACAAAGGAGGGTGCTTGATAGCAAGTCATGAGGCTACAGGTTCCTGTGTCAAAGGTGGGTAAAGTCATTTTCACTTCTAAAGCACATGTGTGCATGTGTGTGCATGCACACACACAAATCGACCCTAGTAAGCTAAGCAGTGCCACCAGGTGGAGAACGGAGCCATTACACCAAGCCCTGCTCAACTGAACCCTCCAGGCACATCCCCCAGAAGACCAGCACAAATCCCTTCCACCTGCTTATTAGTCTACGACTATAATATGCTGCAAAGATTCTGTTCTAGGGGATACTGGATGTAACTTCATTCAGGTTTTATTCTGTTTGCCGGTTCTTTTATTTGCTCATTTTCTATACTGTTTTTGCTTAGGTTATTTTCTTTTTTCTTTCTTTTCTTTTTGTTTCCTAGACACAGAAAGAGCAAATTCTTTTTTATTTTTTTATTCTATTTTATTTTCTTTATTTTATTTTATTCCATTTTATTATTTAAAATTTTTTTTAAAAAATTTAACTTTTTTCCTTTCTCTTTTTTCTCTATTTTATCCAGTTTCTCTCAACAAGCAAACCAAAACATGCATAAGATCTAGCTTCCTTTATTTGATTTTGTTTTATTTTGTTTTTAATTTTTATTTTTTATTTTATTAATCTTTTTCTTCCTCCAAAATGACAAGATGGAGGAATTCAACTCAAAAGAAAGAACAGGAAGAAATGACAGCCAGGGATTTGATCAACACAGATATAATTAAGATGTCTGAACTAGAATTTAAAACCACAATTATAAGAATGCTACCTAGGGTTGAAAAGGATAGAAGATACCAGAGAATCCCTTTCTACAGAGACAAAAGAACTAAAATCTAGTCAGGCCAAAATTAAAAATACAATCTCAAATTCATGCCATAATGTAAGGATGGACAAAGCAGAGCAGCAAATCAGTGATATAGAAGATAAAATTATTGAAAATAATGAAGCAGAAAAAAAGAGGGAAACAAAGGCAAAAAGTCATGATACAAGACTTGGAGAATTCAGTGACTTATTAAAGAGGAATAATTTTCGAATCATTGCAGTCCCAGAAAAAGAAGAGAGAGAAAAAGGAGCAGAAGGTTTATGTGAGGAAATTATAGCTGAAAACCTTCCTAATCTGGGGAAACATACAGACACCAAAATCCAAGAAGCACAGAGAACTCCCATTAGATTCAACAAAAACTGACCACCACCAAGGCATATCATAGTCAAATTCACAAAATACACAGACAAGGAAAGAATTATGAAAGTGAAAAAAAAAAAAAGCCCTTAGCCTACTAGGGAAGGCAGATCAGGTTCACAGCAGACCTGTCCACAGAAACTTGGCAGACCAGAAAGAAGTGGCAGGATATATTCAATGTGTGTAATCAGAAAAATATGCAGCTAAAAATTCTTTATCCAACAAGGCTGTCAGTCAAAAGAGGAGGAGATAAAGAGTTTCCCAGACAAACAAAAACTAAAGGAGTTCATGACCACTAAATGAACCCTGCAAGAAACTTTAAGGGGGACTCCTTGAGTGGAGAAAAACAAAGAAAAAAAAAACAAAAAAAGACCAAAAGCAACAAAGATGAGGAAGGACCAAAGAACGTCCCCAGAAACACCAACTCTACAGGCAGCACAATGACACTAAATTCATATCTTTCAATAATGACACTAAATGTAAGCGGACTACATGCTCCAATCAAAATACATAGGATATCAAAATGGATAAGAAAACAAAACCCATCCATATGCTTCCTACAAGAGACTCATTTTAGACTGAAGATACCTGCAGATTGAAAGTAAGAGGATGGAAGCCATCTGTCATGCTAATGGACATTAAAAGAAAGCTGGAGTACCCATACTTATATCAGACAAACTAGATTTTTTTTAAATTTTTTTAATGTTTATTTATTTTTGAGAGAGAGACAGAGTGTGAGCAGGGGAGGGGTAGAGAGAGAGGAAGACACAGAATCTGAAGCAGGCTCCAGGCTCTGAGCTGTCAGCACAGAGCCTGACTCAGGGCTCAAACTCAGGAGCTGTGACATCATGACCTGAGCCAAAGTCAGACACTCAACCAACTGAGCCACCCAGGTGCCCCATATCAGACAAACTAGATTTTAAAACAAAGATTATAACAAGAAATGAAGATGAAGGGCATTATATCATAATTAGGGGGACTGTCCACCAAGAAGAGCTAACAATTATAAATATTTATGCCCCCAAATTGAAACATCCAAATAAATATATCAATTAATCACAAACATAAAGAGACACATAGATAATAATACCATAATAGTAGGGGACTTCAACACCCCACTTATATAAATGGATAGGTCATCTAAGCAGAAAATCAGCAAAGGAAACAATGGCTCTCAATTACATACTGGACTGGATGGACTTAACAGATATATTCAGAACATTTCATCCTAAAGCAGCATAATACACATCCTTCTTGAGTCCACATAGAACATTTTCCAGAATAGATCACATACTGGGTCACAAATCAGCCCTGGACAAGTACAAAAAGATAGATACCACGCCATGCATATTTTCAGACAACAATGCTATGAAACTTGAAATCAACCACAGGAAAAAATTTGGAAAGACCACGAATATGTGGAAATTAAAGAACACCCTACTAAAGAAAGAATAATCTAGCCAAGAAATTAAAAAGGAAATGCAAAAGTACATGGAAGCCAATGAAAATAAAAACAAAACCCCTGGGAGAAGCAAAGGCAATCATGAAAGGGAAGTATATAGCAATCCAGGCCTTCCTAAAGAAGGAAAAAATATCTCAGATACACAACCTAACCTTACACCTAAAGGAACTGGAAAAAGAACAGTAAATAAAGCCCCCAAACAGCAGAAAGGCAATAATAAAGATTACAGCAGAAATCAATTATATATATATATATATATATATATATAGCCTATCTATCTATCTATATACATATATATGTGTGTATATATATATGTGTGTGTGTGTGTGTGTATATATATCAAGTGTGTATATATATATATATCAAGAGTAGAACAGATCAACAAAACCAGGATTTGGTTCTTTGAAAGAATTAACAAAATTGATAACCCCCTAACCAGACTTATCAAGAAGAAAAAAGAAAGGACCCAAATAAATAAAATCATGAATGAAAGGGGAGAGATCACAATTAAAACCACAGAAATACAAACAATTATAAGAGAATATTATAAGCAATTATATGCCAACAAATTGGGCAATCTGAAGGAAATGCACAAATTCTTAAAAGCATATAAACTACCAAACTAAAACAGGGAGAAATAGAAAATTTACACAGACCCATAACCATAAAGAAATTGAATCAGTAATAAAAAATTTCCCAAAAAAACAAGAGTCCAGGGCCAAATGGCTTCCCAGGGGAATTCTACTAAACATTTGAAGAAGCATTAATATCTGTTCTTTTGAGGCTATTACAAAAAATAGAAATGGAAGGAAAAATTCCAAACTCATTCTACAAAGCCAGCATTACTTTGATTTCAAAACCAGACAAAGACCCCACTAAAAAGGAGAATTACAGACAATCTCCCTGATGAACATGGATGCAAAAATTCTCAGCCAGATAATAGCAAACCAAATCCAACAATACATTAAAGGAATTATTCATCACAATCAAGTGAGATTTATTCCTGGGCTGCAGGAGTGGTTCAATATCTGCAAGTCAATCAGTGAGATACATCACATCAATGAAAGAAAGGATAAGAACCACATGATCCTCTCAATAGATATAGAAAAAGCATTTGATAAAATACAGCACCCTTTCTTAATAACAACCCTCAAGAAAGTAGGGATAGAAGGAACATACCTCAAGATCACAAAGGCTATATACAAAAGACCCACAGCTAATATCATCCTTGATGGGGAAAAACTGAGAGCTTTCCCCCTAATGTCGGGAACATGACAGGGATGTCCACTTTCACCATTGTTGTTCAACACAGTGTTGGAAGTCCTAGCTTAAGCAATCAGACAACAAAAAGAAATAAAATGCATCAAAATCAGTAAGGAAGAAGTCAAACTTTCACTCTTCACAGATGACATGCTACTTTACATGGAAAACCTGAAAGACACTACCAAAAAACTTCTAGAACTGATCCATGAATTCAGCAAAGTTGAAGGATAGAAAATCAATGTACAGAAATTGGTTGCACTTCTATACACCAATATTGAATAAGCAAAAAGAGAAATCAAGGAATATATTCCATTTACAGTTACACCAAAAACTGTAAAATACCTAGGAATAAACCTAACCAAAGAAATATCTGTACACTGAAAATTCTACAAAAGTTATGAAAGAAATTGAAGAAGACATAAAGAAATGGAAAAACATTCCATGCTCATGTATTAGAAGAACAAATATTGTTAAAATACACAATTACAATTGTTGTACAAATACAATTCAACAATTGTTGAATCTACACATTCAACACAATCCCTATCAAAATAAACAGCATTCTTCAGAGCTAGAGCACAAAATTCAAAAATTCGTATGGAATCAGAAAAGACCCCAAAGTAATCTTGAAAAATAAAACCAAATCTGGAGACATCACAATTCTGGGCCTCAAGCTTTGTTACAAAGCTATAATCATCAAGACAGTATTGTACTGGCACAAAACAGACACATAGATCAATGGACAGAATAGAGACCAGAAATGGACCCACAAACATATGGTCAACTAATCTCTGACAAAGCAAGAAAGAATGTCCAATAGAAAAGACAGTCTTTTCAGCAAATCATGTTGGGAAAATTGGACAGAAACATGCAGAAAAATAAACCTGGATTACTTTCTTACACTATACACGCACAAAAAACTCAAAATGGATGAAAGACCCAATTGTGAGACAGGAAACCATTAAAATCCTTGAGGAGAAAACAGGCAACAACCTCTAACCTCATCCATAGCAACTTCTTACTTGCCTAGAGGCAAGGAAAACAAAAGCAAAAATGAACTATTGGAACTTCTTCAAGATAAAAAGCTTCTTCACAGTGAAGGAAACAATCAAAACTAAAAGGCAACTGATGGAATGGGAGAAGATATTTGCAAATGACATATCAGATAAAGGGTTAGTATCCAAAATCTATAAAGAAGTTACCAAACTCAACATCCAAAAATCAAATAATCCAGTGAAGAAACGGGCAAAAAACATGAACAGACACTTTTCTAAAGAGTACGTCTAGATGGCTAACAGACACATGAAAAAATGCTCAACTTCATCCATCATCAGAGAAATACAAATGAAAATCACAATGAGATACCACCTCACACCTGTCAGAATGGCTGAAATTAACAACTCAGGATATCACCGATGTTGGCAAGGATGTAGAGAAAGGGGAACCCTTTTGCACTGCTGCTGGGAATGCAAACTGGTGCAGCCACCTCTAAAGAACAGTGTGGAGGTTCCTCAAATAATTAAAAATAGAACTATCCGATGACCCAGCAATTGCACTATTAGGTATTTATCCAAATGATACCAAAATGCTGATTTGAAGGGTCACATGCACCCCAATATTTATAGCAGCACTATCAACAATAGCCAAATTATGGCAAGAACCCAAATATCCATTGACTGACGAATGGATAAAGAAGAAATGGCATATATATATATATATATATATATATATATGCACACACACACACACACACACACATATATGAATATTACTCTGTGATCAAAAAGAATGAAATCTTGCCTTTTGCAATAACATGGATGGAACTAGAATGTATTATGCTAAGTAAAATAAGTCAGTCAGTCAGAAAAAGACAAATATCATAAAATTTTATTCATAATTGGAATTTAAGAAACAAAACAGATGAACAAAGGGGAAGGGAAGGAAAAATAAGATAAAAACAGAGAGCGGGGCAAACCATGAGAGACTTTTAAATACAGAGAATAAGCTGAGAGCTGCTGGAGGGGAGGTGGGTGAGGGAATGGGCTAAATGCGTGATGGATATTAAGAAAGACACTTGTTGGGATGAGCACTGGGTGTTATATGTAAGGGATGAATCACTAAATTCTACTTCCGAAACCATTATTATACTATATGTTAACTAACTTGGATTTAAATAAAATTTAAAAAAATAAATAAAAATGTATGCAATAATTTTTTTTATAAAGAAAGTTTCCAACATTTGATATCCTATGTTGTGCCAGTATGTTCTGATCTCTATTGGCTTCCCAAATATAGCTACATCACATTTAGTGGAGAATGGAAACATCTGCTTGTCTCAGGAAGATTCATAGTATCAATAAGTGTAAGACACTACATCCTTCCCCATTACATTACATATAAAAGCATTCCATCAAGTGTAAAAACTAACATTTTTGGTTTTACCAGAATAATACATTTCTGAAAATAGAACAAACAAAAGTTTCTCTCTTAAAAGAGTCAACCCAAGAACTTTCAAAAGTTCATTTTTAGCTGAACATCAGAGCTAAGTGTTATCAGTTATCACACAGGGTAGCTTTGGAGCTAAAAGATATAAGGAATACATTAATAGATGAATGGATAAGGAAGATGTGGTATGTTTGTATGATGAAATATTACGAAGTCATAAAAAAGGATGAGATTGTGCCATTTGCAACAACATGGGTGGACTTCGAGGGTATTATGCTAAGGGACATAAGTCAGACTGAGAAAGAAAAATACCATATCATTTCACTCATGTGAAATCTAAAAACAAAAACGCTTGAATAAACAAACAAAAAGCATAATCAGACCTGTAAATACAGAGAATAAACTGATGTTGCCAGAGGGCAGAGAATGGAGGATGAACAAAATGAGTGAAGGGAGTGAGAAATACAGGCTTTCAGTTATGGAATAAATAATTACAGGAATAAAAGGCAAAGCATAAGGAATATAGTCAGTGGTACTGTGGTAGCATTGAAAGGTGACAGATGATAGCTCCACTTGTGGTGAGCACAGCCTAATGTAGAAACGTGTCGAATCACTATGCTGTACACCTGAAACTAATGTAACATTGTGTGTCAACTATATTCATATTTTTAAAAAATTGCTTTTAAGCTTTAAGGAATACATAAAGGAACTATGGAACAAATTGGATAAATTCAAGAGTTTTTCCTCTTTTATCTTCTAGCATAAACTTAGCAACGTAGATTATTCCAGTGGAAAAAGCTTTGAGTAACTTATTTAAACTGCCCACCCATAGTCAAGTATGCATTAAACCCACCCTCGACACAGACTATACAGCCTTACCTCTGGCTATAACAACTTCAAGTTTCACATGTGAGTTAGTTGAATGGAGTCTGTCAGCTCCTCTTTTGCATATGGGCTCCCTTCTCACTAATAAATGCACAGTGCTGAACTCACCCACCCTGAGACCATACTGTAGAAAGCTCTATTTACTTGCTTTTACCAGAACTTCCTTTTTAAATCATCACTCCATTCCCTGTTTTTCCGTGTAATCTAGGTTGAATTTCTATGCAAAATAATCCCCAAAGGTATCTCCAATTTAGTATATACCAGAGCTGTGTATAAGGAAAATTCTTGGCCTGAAAGAGATTACTATGTACATCCTTACCATTAATACAGCAAAATTCGTAGTATGGTTGCAGTGGCAGTACAAGAATTCATCAGTGCCCCTCCGTTTGTGACAACCATTTGTGTCCCAATCCTTTTTTATAAAATTCCAATAGACACAGGCATAGGAATGAATTTGGAACGTTTTTGGATCATACTGTAAATTGAAAACATTACAACTAATTTCTTTTTAAATACTTAACCAGGTAGAAAAAATCAAATAGAAGAAGATAAGCATATTAGAAATCAATTAGGTATGTACTAAGTGTAACATCTTCATTATAGATTAGGGAGGAGGGAAAAGGATATGAAATTCAAATTAGTTCATTTTGCATTTAGCTAGTCTGACAAAAACATAGGTGGGAGAAGGTATAAATGAATATTTTCAAAGAATCTTTCACAGAATTTTCCTGTGAAATAACTATTATACACCTGAAACTAATGTTACACTGTATGTTAACTAACAGGAATTTAAACAAAAACTTAAAAAAATAAAGGGTTTTTCTGTAGATTTCTTTTGCCCAACCAACCCTGCTTTTGTAATCAAAAGTGGACAGAATTTTTTTTGTTGTTAGTGGGAAAACTCACCCTTGGGTTAAAGACAATTTCAACAGAAGTTTTCTGATCTTTTTTTGTTTCATCAGTTTTGCCTGAGATAATTTTTTGACTAAAATTTGATTTAGGTTTAAAAATTTTTGATCGGAAAAACTTGCTGTTTTGATACACTATAAAGCCACATTTTGTGTTACCTGTGAAGAAAATAAATAAATAAAAACTAAAATCAACAAATGAACCTAAGGGCAAACAAAAAACAAAGTCCCATGTCATTGTTCAACTGCATGCTGCTTATCTTTGAGTAAAGTACAGTAAAAATGGTTTGCTGGCTGAATCTTTCTTCAATTGCAATATGTAATTAACATATATAACCTGTGGCTTGCCATTCCACTCACGTTAATTTTTTTTCCTGAGTTTCAGATTCCTTACCTTCTAAATAGGGACAAAAGTTTCTACCTAATCCACCTCAAGGAGGTATTGTGAGGATCTCATGTATAAAAATAACATCTTGCTTTCTATGCAGCAAGAGTGAACATGACATTCAGGTAGCCTAAAGCCATGTCTCTTTACCCACTGTTAAGACATCAGACCAGAAACAGTGAGCAAATATGGAGGCAGCTGTGCCTAGAAAAGTGGTCTGTGAGTTCTGTGTCCTGTTAAAAGGGACTGAGCAGAAACCAGTCTATTCAGCCACAGAGCCAGGAGCTCACGTTGCACATATTAGGGACTGTTTCAGTGGAGCCAGATACTTTCCATCATCTCTTGAACTATTGACTACTTCATGATGATCACAGGTCTTTCCCGAGGCTGAAAGGCTATTGTGACATATTTCTTCAGGGGGCTGGAAAAAGCGGTCAGCTATTCCTCAGAGGCCCTAGAAAAGCATGGCCACAGCAGAGGGTTTTTGTATGGAGGCTGGCCATGGCAGTGGTCAAACAGAACAACCTGAGGAATGCCTCTTAACACTTTGTACAACTGTTGTCATATTTAAAACAGAAGCAACAAAAATAATTACACATTTTAGACTGAAATAATTTTCTAAACTCTGCTTTTACTAGTGATATCGGGAAAACTAAAACCCTGGCAGTGAGCCAGCATATTCAGTGTGATTGCATAGATAGGCAGACAATGTCCTGATGACTCCTAAAATGTCCTCCACAGCCAGCCATGTTGTTCTATCCTCTACCCAGAAATAAAGACGTTGGTTTACAGAGTTTTTACACGGCACATTGACCTTACCAAATTGTTCCTTCTTAACACTAGATAACAAAGTTAACCCTAAAAATTCAGTAAGGCTTCTTTTCATTATTATTGTTTTTTATAAAAGAATGACATGGTTGATTTAAAGGTCAAATCTATAGAAATATATAAATTAAAAAATGAAAATTCTTGCTTACCCCTCTCCTCATTCCTACAGTATTTTGCTCATTTATTAGAAAACAATCACTTTCAACTAGATCTTCAGATTCACTGGAAGAAATTCTATTTACCTATAATTTTTTTAAATATCTGTATTTCTGGATATACCTTCTTGACAGTTTTTTCTTTCAAGTTTTTATTTAAAATCTAGTTAGTTAACATATAATGTAATATTGGTTTCAGGAGTAGAATTTAGTAATTCATCAGTTACGTATAACAGCCAGTGCTTATCATAACAAATGCCCTCCTTAATACCCATTTAGCCCATCCCTACACCCACCTCACCTCCATCGACTCTCAGATTGTTCTCTATAGTTAAGAGTCTCTTATGGTTTGCCTCCCTCTCTCTCTTTTTTTATTCCCTTCCTCTATGTTTTGTTTCTTAAATTCCATATATGAGTGACATTATATGGCATTTGTCTTTCTCTGACTTATTTTGCTTAGCATAATACACTCTAGTTCCATCCATGTCATTGCTACAGACTGGAGGAAAGATATTTGTGACTTATATATAACAAATATATAACTTTGTGTTCAGAGTACACAAAGAACTTCTAATGACCAATAAGAAAAAGACAAACAAAAAGCCAGTAGAGAAATGATCATAGTGTTTGAATAGGCAAGTCACAGAGTAGAAAATCAGAATGTCTAATAACACATGAAAAGATGTGCAAGTAAAGGAAAGAAATCTAACGTATCATTGAACTTCAAAGCTGCAAAAGGAATATAAAAATACTCGTAACATATTTATCAGATAGGCAAAAGTTAAGATAACATATGAATAAATCTCCAAAAAGAGATGTTTAGTTTTCAAAAAAAGCAAGTTCCAAAAAAAAAATTAATTAAATTGAAATTTAAAAAAGCAAGTTCCATACAACATGATACCACTTATGTAAATATTTTAAACACCTGCAAAATAGACTATTTTATGTATGGATATATAAATATGTAGCACAAATTTAAAGACAAACATAAAAATGAAGCGTACCAACTTCAGATAGATGTTATTTCTGGGGAGGAGAGATGGGAAAAGATAGGGCACAGAACTTCAGGTGCAGCTGTAATATCTTCTTTTTTTTTAGGGGGTCTGAAGCAAACATAGCAAAATTTGACATCAGTTTGCCTTGTTGGTGGGTACATAGGTGTGCTTACATTATTTTCTGTACTTTTCTATATGCATGAAATATTCTTTAATTAAAAGAAAAACACAGAAAGAACAAAAAAGACTTAGATTTAGTCTCTCCTTCACAAAGCATGTATCCAAAGCAAATGGAAGGAAAATTCCACAGCATGCCAGACACACGAATAATACCTGCTTCTTCTTTAGTAGTGCCATTATTAATTCTAAAATGTATACTTTTTAGGACCAGATTTTTTTTTATTTGGGGAGAGAATAAAGCAATGTGTGTGCCTATTTTGCTTATTGTTATTGTCAAAATAATCACTTTTTTTTAGACTTTGAAAAGTACCAACATTTCACATTAGACATAAAAATTCCTGAAGGGCCGTATGCAAGATGATAGGGTAAGTACCATAGTAGTGGAGATAGCTAAAGTCTGTTGCCACAAGATGGTGACTGTGTCAGTTACATAAAATATCCTGAGGCAGGCCCATAGGATGAATCCGTGCCTGTAAATGCCATGCCACTAGTAAATATGGGCAGAATTTGTGACCGAATATTTTTAAATGTATTTTTAAGTGTAAAACAGACCTGCATTAGCTAGATTTTTGTTAGAAAAAAAGATCTGTGTCCATGATCAGAGTATTTCAACTTTGCTCCAAGGCTTTTGAAGAAAAAAAAAAGAGAGAAAGAAATCATCTCTATCATCCAGAATAGTAGAGATTACCATAATTTGTCAGAGCTCAAATGAACTCAAATGCAACTCAGTATGAAACTAAGTAAACATTATTTTTCACTCAGTGGATTTTAAGTTACTAATCCCATAAGTTTGAGGCTATTTTTTACTGAAACAAAGTTTGAGACCTACTTTTTGAGGTATTGAGCAAAATTTGAAGTTCAGTCTCTGCATCTGGATTAGGGTTGCTCACATTTGTGTCCACAGTTATGGAACCAGAAATGAGAGAATCACTATCTCCTGTGAGAGGGAGAAAAGTAGAATTTTAAGTCAACATTTTCACAAATAGGGCATTGTTCATGGTTGATAGCAGAATGCTCTCTGCTATCATAAGTACATGAGATAAACACCTCACCTTTCTTCACAGAGAAGAGCACAGTGCTTTTTGTAGAGAATAAAACAGTCTGTACTGCTACATTAGGTTTCACCACTGAAGTGCTATTCAAAGACAAGGAATAACTCTCCATTTGTTGAATAAGCCTGTATAGAATAAAACATAACAACATAATATTCTATAGATTTGTCATAAAAATCAGTGGTATGTGTTCTCTCCCACATTCCAGTAGAAAGGCATGACCACAGAACTCATGTGATCACACAATGGCACAATCAACTTAAAATAATTTATTTTCTTCACCAGAGTGTTTCTTCATTACATAGAATTTTTCTAAAGTTCTGGTGGACTCTCTCCCCTGAAAGATACCCTGTATATAGATTCCAGACAGCTGGAACTCAAGAAAGACAAATTTCCCCATAGAAATAATCTTTATTGTGCTTCTCTTCACAAAAGGGTGGTGTTGCTACCCATCATTGACCGGACATGTGCTTCTTGCTTCTACAGTGGTGAGAATCAATTTCCACTTATTGAACTCCCTTCTCTTCTCTCACGTGAACCCCTTCAGGTCTCAAGCATCTCTTGTGAGTTGGTGGTTCCAGAGGCAACAATTCATTTGGAACCATGTAAGAGTACATCTTTGAGCTCACAGCCTCAGTTATTAACTAAACATTGCAGGTTTCCACTATATTCTTTTCTACTTTGGATAACTTCAAAGACAGATTAGATAGAAGGTTGGAGGGAGTGGGGAGAACCTGTCAATTTGGTGTTCTCCAAGAAAAGTCATAAGACCTTTTCTTTTCCTTGTTTGCTTTAAGAAATATTTGTACTATTTCTGTACTTGACAAAACAAAATCTCTATATCTAAGATAAATGGTTCAATCTAGTTTTCCTAGAAAGAAGGGATTTCATTAAAATGTAGTTGTTCCATATTCTAAATTTTTATTTTGTCCACTAAAGTATTTTTCCCTTCCCCAAGTGACATAATAAAGAAATAAACTTTAAAATAATTAAAGATTGTTTTTATAAAGAGAATGTGACAATCATTCATATGGAACCATTTGAGTTGCTTTCTCTGTTTTAAATGTTTTCTATTCATAACTCCATTTTATGAATTTTTAGCAATTCACACTAAAGAATAAAGAATAACAACCATACTCCATGTAAAGAATAACAGTCATACTCCAGAGCTGCTTTCAACAGAAGGAATGCCTAACAAAATTCTAATCTTCTAAGAGCATATTTTATACATTTGTCAACCAAACAATATCTGTTGAGCACCTACTAAGAGGTCAGTACCCTATGAAACACTGGAGATAGCAAGAGGTGCTCCCTCAGGCATTTGAAGGCTAAAGAGAACAACGTACTAGATATATGGCAGTGACTGCAGGGTCCATAACCACTTTTCAAGGGTTGCTCTAGTCACAGCCACTTTCAAGGCTGTATTTTTCTTCCATGTGATTCTTCCCTCCTCTTGCCATCGCTGATTATATTAGAGATGCATGCTCTGCCTCAGGGTACCCAACGCAGAAGCTGACCAAAACCAGTACAAATGACTAGAAGAAGCAATCAGATTCTTTCACCCAGGAATTTTCAAGTTAGTGTCATAGTCATATCAGGACAACCATGGTTTAGAGGGCACCAGAGAGGTCATTCTGTCATTGTAAAGACAAATACAAATTAAAAATAAGAGACTTAACTTTCCTGTTGAAAATAAGAGAAGAAATTTCTCTCTCTTCCTTTTCCTATGAGCATTTACTTTGTAAAGTACTTTGTAAGTACTTTCTCCTCTCTTTGAAATATAAATAAATTCTTTTGTAAGCTAGATGGCAGGGCGTCTGGGTGGCTCAGTCAGTTAAGCATCTGACTTCAGCTCAGGTCATAATCTCACAGTTTGTGGGTTCAAGCCCTGCATCTTGCTCTGTGCTGATGGTTCAGAGCCTGAAGCCTGCTTCAGATTCTGTGTCTCCCTCTCTTTCTGTCCCTCCCCTGCTCATACTCTGTCTCTCTCACTCTCTCTCTCTCAAAAATAAATAAACATTAAAAATGTAAAAAAAAAAAAAAAGAAAAAAGAAAAGAAAAGAAGAAAGCTAGATGGGCATTTTGTCAATTTATGACCTAGGAATGTCTTTTGCAAGGACATGGAAGCCATCTTTTTGAAATGTAAACATCAAGGGAGTTAGCGCCCCTATTTTCCAGTTTCTGTGGAGGGTAGGAGCCTAATTTTACTGGGTGGGTACCTTTCTCCAAGTTGCAAAGCTACCTCCTGTCATAAAGATATGTGAAGTTTGTTCTTCCTCTGAATAAAGTCAGTTAGCTAATACAAATGGTCACCTCAATTACCAGGTTAACCTAGGATGAACTATGTGTGACAAATAGTGCTGTTAAGTTCTCTTAATTGAGGATTAGTTATTGATTACCTGAAAACTTGTATGTAATGGGATATATCTGGTTGGCTATATAAAGCAGTGAGACTCCTTTCCATCTGCAATCTCTTAGTGTTTGCCTATGATACACATCACATTCTGCTTTAATGCTTATGCAATAAAAAGTGTTTTCTTTCTCTACTGTCTTTGTGGAGAGCATTTCTGGGTTGGGAAAAGATTCTGTTTTAAACTATTTCCCCAATGTTATGAACAACAGGGTCAATTTATGACCAGAGCAGAAACTAGAAGTAAAAATGAAACATACATGTTTACTGAGTCATATTAATTATAAAGACAACTGCCAATGTTTTTTGTTTTTTTTTTCAAGACTTAATGTGTGTAAGTCAGGTATCATGCTAGTTATTTACATATATTATCTCAGTTAAGCCTCACAAGAATCTTACTGAAGTGAGTCCCACAGTTACTCCCATATTATACTGAAGAATCTGAGGCTTTTCCAAAAGATATGAATTTGGCCAAAATCATGGACCTACTAAATAACAATGCTAAGATTGAACCCAGGACTATTTGACTCCAAAGTCTGTCGCCATAACCATTATATTCTCCCAGAAGGAAGGCCCACAAACTCCTTTAATGGGACCTTCAAAACTGCCTTGGATGCCCTGCCACCCCCTTACTCCAGGATCCATAAAGTCCTGCCATATTATGGTACTGTTCTTAGGTTCCCATGAGATTCCATAAGCTTCTTTACAATAAATCTCTGGTCAAAATAATCTAAGTGAGGATCTTTTAACCAAAGAAGGCTGGTTGGAACAAGATTACAAATAAAAATGTGAAATGTAAATGTACAAAGTGGTCAGTATTAGGGAAGCAGTCTTGCATTCCCAAAAATAGGTAAACAAGGACAATTATAGGCTTGAATTTGAGGGCAGAGTTCCAGGGTTATGGGTCAGTCTTTGCAGCATGTGGTCAAAATGGAAAAATGAAGTCTTAGATTCACTGATTGTAGCAGGGTGCCCTTAACAGCAGAGACTTTGTCCAGGCTCCTCCCAACTCAGACCAAGAGAATGGATGAATGGATGTTAGAGAACTTCACCAGTCTCCCCTTCTCCACTTAAGGAGTTTTAGTCTCACACTGTCCGCTTCTCTCCATAAGTTGAGAAGGGGAGTCCAGTAGCTTATGGATGCAAACCAGAAACTGTAAGTGAAAGAAGGTAGAAGTCAAAGGGAGATGAGTAACTGAAGCCTGGTGTCTGTCAGGAGACCCTGTGTGTAGGCCCAGGTTGAGGGGACAGAGTTTGGAAGGAATTAGTTTCCTTCCCCAGAGAGAGTATTAGAGGTCACCTCTGTTGGCAGCTCTTGAGGAGTACTAAGTGTGGGAGGCTGGGGCCTGGAGGCTGAGGCAACAGCCTTATCTGAGTGAATAAGGACCTGAGTCCCCAAGGGCTTATATACAAGATCACATGGGAGAGGGTCAGCTTTCACAATGGGATTAGAAAAAGTAAGTAGGCTAGAAATGCAGAATGGGAAGAATTACTATGAGTGTGGTTACATTTCATGTTTCAGTGTGTCCCATATTTAAAATTTTTATCCTCTAACCACCTCCTCTGAAGCCATTTGGATATTACACATAAATACACACAATTGATTCTCCATGTCTTAAGCCAGTAAAATTCATAATTACTTATTGTCAGGACAGTACTTTCATCTGTATCATGATGTATGACTTTCTCAGCCAAATCTCATAGTTGCTGTCTCCTCAACTTTCTCACCAGAAACATCCACTCTTCTCTTCTCTGCCTAGCAAGACTGCAAACACAGAGCCTCCAGGTCTGGAGGGAGCCCGCTCCAGCTCTTGGATCCATGGTCACTCAACATAGACTCTGAGTGCCATGGCCACTTTCTTCTCCAACTTCAGGAAAAATGGGAATCTCCACACTCCCAGTCGGAAGGGCCTAGACTCCTACTGAAATTTGAAGTCATAAAATACACCAGTTGAACTGCTGAAATGACAACCAGGTCTCAGAATTATAACTTGTGAATGTACTATGCATTTCATGCTTTTGTACTTTTTCTACTTTGAGGGCTCAACACTGTAAAAATTAGAAAACTGGTAAGTTCTTCCAGGACTTTCTCCTAAAAAAAAATAATGGGCCTTGCAAACAGAGATTGTGTATAAGAATGTTGATTGCTCAAAGTTTTAAAAGACTTGAAGTAATCAAAATGTCCCTCAGCAGGAATTGCTTAAAGTTCACTCATATTTTGCAGTATCTAAAATTTATGATGCAGGGGCACCTGGGAGACTCAGTCAGTTGAACATCTGACTCTTGATTTTTGCTCATGTCATGATCTCATGGTTCGTGAGAATGAGCAACATGGAGTCTGCTTAAGTTTCTCTCACTCTCTCTCTCTCTCTCTCTCTCTCTCTCTCAGTCTCTGTGCCCTTCTTCCCCATTTGTGCATGCTGTCTCAAAAATAAAAATAATAAAATAAAAATTTATGATATAAATGTATAGATATTTATATTAAAAAGATATTCATGGAGTATTAAATGACGAAAACAGGCTATAAATCTGTAAAGTATGTAATATGATACAAACACACACACATACAGAGGAAAACATCTGGAAGAATACATACCCTCAAGTTAATAAAGGTGGGACAATTTTTAGAATTTTGCTCATCTAGGGGTGTCTGGGTGGCTCAGACCCAGTTGGTCAAGCATCCGATTTCAGCTCAGGTCATGATCTCACAGTTCATGGGTTCGAGCCCCATGTTGGGCTCTGTGCTGACAGTCAGCTTGAAGCCTGGAGCCTGCTTCAGATTCTGTGTCTCCCTCTCTCTCTGCTCCTCTCCTGCTCTCTCTCTTTCTCTCTCTCTCTCTCTCAAAAATAAGTGGATATTAAAAAAAATTTTAAGTAAAAATAAAATAAAATAAAATTTTGCTCATCTATATATTTTCTTATTTTTATACAATGAGCATGCATATTTACTTAAATTTTTTAAAACTCAAAAAAAACTGTGCATAAGATAAAACCATAATGAATCATAGTGAGGGAACTTTATAATAAAGTACGAGTTTTATTATAAATATACAACCAAAACTATGCCAACCCACTGGGATCAAAAATAGAGAAAGTAGGTAGAGTTGGATTCTTTTTTTTTTTCAATGTAGTCTTGGGAAAGCTTAAGAAAGCTTAACCAAAATACACCAGTATCTCAAGGATAGCTGAGTTGTGGGTAGGGAGCTTTGTCCCGCAAAGTTATGTTGTTCCTTTCAGCTCTATGCTGAGAAAAGAGTTGGAAGAGCTCCTATTGCGCATGCAGGTTGACCCTTGGCTATGCCCAGCTAAGGCCGGGAAAAGAAGTCTAATCTAAATCATCCTAGTCGCTCTCTATATCCTAGGCCAGGGACACCCCTGGAACCAAGAGTTAACATATACCACCCTGTCTAGTACATGAAGATCAGGTGGAAAGCCAAGGCTTCAGTCTTCATTCTCAAGGAATCAGCTAGTTAGTGCATCCATGAGAGAAATAAAAACACCTGTCTTAATGGTACACAGCACTTTGTAATGTTTTCTTTCCCAACTGGAATTGTGCTTACGTTGTCAAAGCGTCATCAGGAGCAGCAACCGGAACTTGTTGAAAAACATCTTCACCGACACTTAGAAGTTGACTCACTGTCGATACAGCAGTGTCTTTTGCCTGCCAGGAACATGGGACCAAACCATCATCATAGAAGACATACATCATACATCATCATTATCATGAATTATTGCAGAATCATGTGGCACCACTGGTATGGTAATCCAGAGGCAAGTGTTTTTCAAAATTGAAGGTTTAGTTTTAAAAATTTTTTTTTCAACGTTTTTTTTTTTATTTTTGGGACAGAGAGAGACAGAGCATGAACGGGGGAGGAGCAGAGAGAGAGGGAGACACAGAATCGGAAACAGGCTCCAGGCTCCGAGCCATCAGCCCAGAGCCTGATGCGGGGCTCGAACTCACGGACCGCGAGATTGTGACCTGGCTGAAGTCAGACGCTTAACCGACTGCGCCACCCAGGCGCCCCTGAAGGTTTAGTTTTAGATGGCAGAGAGAATAAAGATAAAGCATGATGGAAATTTAAATTGAGTCAGTTGGGAAGCTTAGGCTTCTGAATTTCCCCTCAAAGCAAGGTCTTTCACAGAAACTCTACCCCACCCCGAGAACACAAAAGCAGATGCTTGGATCCAGAAGCAGAAACAAAATAAGAGTGCAGGGTTCTGACTATGAAAACATCACAGCCCACGATACTTAGTATAATTATACTTACTATTGAACTAAGTAAAGGGATTTCTAGTTTTGTCTGTCTTTCCATGTCTTTTTTTTTCTTCCCCTCCCCCCTTTTAAAACCTTGTGAGTTTTACCTCAAAGGAAGCATTTCTGGATGTGTTGAAGATCTCTCCGACCACTCTAGCAGCAGAAGTGATGTTCTCAGGAGTCATTTTACTGACATTAGATGTTAAAATCTGAGTTTCACTAGAAATGTTCTCAAGCTGTGCTACCATATTGACTATCTGTTAAAAACAAAACAAAACAAAACAGCCAGATTTATACAACTATGTCCAAATACTTTGCAAGCAATTGCAGGTGAATAAACTGGAATTCAGCTGACCCTCAATCTCCTGAATATCACATCCACTTGGTTCTTCATGTTTGTTTCTCTACTTGTGAAAAGGACAAAATACACGCAGGCTGGTGGTTTTTCCAGCCTTTACTATCTGCCAGGATTAATGAACTAAGACAGGCTGCCTTAGGGAGAGCAATGCTACTCAAGGTGGGAACCATGAACCAAATGGTTCACTGTTTGTTATAGGGTCCATAGGGAAGGTAAGCACAGAAACTGAGAGTTACTGGTCAGAAACTTCTACAACAATTGCATGTTATTGAATCTAATGATTTTTTTTCAATGATTTGTATTCAGATGGGAGCCACACTTGCATGAGCATAGCATAACATAGAGACTTGTTCTAATCACTATGTTGTACACCTGAAACGAATGTAACACTATGTCAATTACACTTCAATAAAATATAAGTAAATAAATAATTTAAAACTCTTTTAGAAGAGAAAAAATAATCTGTATTTTACATATCTTTTTTACCCAATTTTCCTAGTAATTAATTTTTATTACATTTTACAAAATTATTGGTCAGCAAGGAGTTGGAAATTTTTAAAACTACCTTTCCAAGGGGTGCCTGGGTGGCTCAGTCAGTTGGGCATCCAACTTCGGCTCAGGTCATGATCTCACAGTTTGTGAGTTCAAGCCCTGCATCGGGCTCTGTGCTGACAGCTTGGAGCCTGGAGCCTGCTTCAGATTCTGTGTCTCCTTCTCTCTCTGCCCCTCCCAACTTGTGCTCTGTCTCCCTATGTCTCTCAAAAAATAAATAAATGTAAAAAAAATTTTAACTAGATTTTCAGCAAAGACAGTTTGGGAGACACTGACCTCGACCATATCTCCAGGTACCAATCAGTCTCCTGGCTCTGGTGTTGTGAGACTATAAAACATGTTAATCCATATTGTCTTTGGTAGAGCCAGGTGTTAATGTGAGCATGTGTGTTAGTTTTCACTAGATGGCAGCATCATTTCAAAAATCAAACCAAGTTCACAGGCCATTCATACTTTGGGAACAGTTGAAAATAATATCCAATCACTAGACAAAACAAAGAAAGCTCTCATTCAATAGCTAGGTCCCTGCTCTGTGCAGGCATTTTGCTGGATGTTTTTATAGATGTTATCACATTTAATACACAAAACAACACTGTGAGTAGGGCATCCTTCTCCCTGTTTAAAAGTCTGAAGAGGGAAAGGAGTTCACCCAAAGTCCATGCAGCTTAAAATGTCAGAGCTGAGAGCCAAAAACTGGCTAGTCAAACTCTGGAACATGAACTCTTTCCCCAGCCTGTATAGTTGACACAAACTACGCGGCTGGCAGCCATCTCCACATTCCACTTCTATCCCCATCTTTACCTTCAACCCTGCCCATCTACAGTTAGGGAGCCAGTGTGGGACAGTGTGGACTTTAAAATAAGAAGCAGCTCCATCATTTTTTGGCTGTGGTTCACTGCACCTCTCAAAGACACTGTTTCCTCATCTATAAAATAGGTACATTCATAACTATTTATATAGTTGTTATAAGAATTAAATGTGATTTAAAAACATATGTAAAATGTTAGTGCAATATTTGCTACACAGTAAGTGATCAAGAATTAGTATAATCACTATAATTATCTATGAGAATAACATCTAACTCACAGAGGTTCCATAAGGACTAAATGAGATAATGTATGTTACATGCCCTGCACTTGGACCACTTAAAGTTTCCTCCTCTCCTTTCTTGGCCGCAGGTATTAGCAATCCCATGCAATTGCATTTAGGTATATATTAGGTCAAAATAATTTAATCTTCATGAATAAAACATCTAGTCTATGTAATTCCCACTTCACCTGCTCATGGGTACAGCCCTGAGACCAGCATTAGGGTCTGGGGTTTCCTGTCTCAAAAGGTGTTGGATAATAGTTTTTTTTTCTTCTCTTTCCTCTTTATTCTAATAAAGTTGACCATCAAAATACCTTCCTTTTGGTTTCAGATACCAGTGATCTATTTTCAGTCAATACTTTACCACTGATCTAAAAAGATGAGGCCATTTAAAATATGTTACAGATTATCATTCACTAAAATTTGCTGAACCCATGTACAACTGTCCTTTTTCACAAACAGATGTCATCTTCAAAAAAAAAAAAAGAGTGGCTTTAATTACCAGTTTTTGTTACTTCTTTTTTCTATGTTTCTTAATTTTGAGAGAGACAGAGTGCAAGCAGGAGACGGGCAGAGAGAGAGAGGGAGACACAGAATCAGAAGCAGGCTCCAGTTCTGAGTTGTCACAGTACAGAGCCCAATGCAGGGCTCTAACTCACAAGCCTTGAGATCATGACCTGAGCTGAAGTCTTAACTGACTGAGCCACCCAGGAACCCCAGTTTTTGCTTTTTCTAATTTGACAGTTTTAAAAGCATTGATTCAGGGGCTCCTGAGTGGCTCAGTCAGTTAAGTGTCCAACTTCGGCTCAGGTCATGATCTCACGGTTCATGAGTTCAAGCCCTGCATCGGGCTCTGTCCTGACAGCTCAGAGCCTGGAGCCTGCTTCAGATTCTGTGTCTCCCTTTCTCTCTCAATCTATCTCTCTGCCCCTTCCCCGCTTGCAATCTCTCTCTCAAAAGTAAAAACAAAATTAAAAAATAATAACAATAAAATTTTTAAAAATGTTTAAAAAGCATAGATCTGACCATCAGGTATCTAAAGAACAGAGAGTATACAGAATCCAAACTTTTTCCAGTTACCCAGAACATGGACCATAGGGCATACCTTGTTTTCCAGGGTTTCCAGATTTTCATCGCAATTTCCTTTTGTCACATTTTCTAATACTATTTCTCCATATATAGAAATATTGCACATCCGAGTAGCTATTGGATAGCCCACTTTAATAAAAAGAAGCAAACAAAACAAAACAAAACAAGTGTTTGCAAACATGGCCACTAGCAACAATCTGCCCCTATACACACCTCCATCTCAGTGTGATTTAGTTGCTTTTCCCGCCAAAAGGTGGAGTCTATTCCTCCTTTTCCTGAATTGAGCCTGGACTTACAACTGGCGTTGACCAAGAGAATGTTCTGTGAGAGCTCCAGAACCTGGCCTCAAGAAGATGAAGTTTCAGCCTTCACCCCCTTGGAACACTGTCCTGAGACTGTTGAATAAGGAAGCAGCTCCAATCTACTAGAGAATAAGAGGCTATGTGGAAGGGAACTGAGGCCCTTCAGTCTTGCCATTTAGGACTCCAGCTGCCACAATCAACCCACAGAACTATGAAAAATCTAAATCATTAATTCTTTTAAGCCACGAAATTTGGGGTAGTTTAATATACAGGAATGGAAAAGTGAATCGGCCAGTTACTACAGGAATCTTAAAGGCAGATATCACTTGTCTTAATTTTTAAATCTGGAATTCAAAACTACTTCCTTCCTTTGAAGTCTGCAAGGAAGATTTGCCTTCCAGCAACTAGGGACATAGGGCTTTGAATTGGATGTGATGAGGGTTGAAGAGATAGGAAACAATATGAAAAATTCCTACTAGATAATGAATTACTTATTGATCTTTCCTTCTTTATCCAAATCTGAGTAAACTGAAAGGCAAAGAGTTCTACTATATTGTAGCACCTATTTGATACCTGGTTGGCTTTCAATACTCATGAATCATTAGGTTTATTTCTTATAATTATCACCGAGCCTCCCTAATTCAGTGTTCTCCTGTGAACAAAGCTTAAGAAGCTGTTGACAAATAAAATCACCTCCTACAAGTATGAATCTACCTACGCAAAATCATTGAAAATATCTTGGTCATTTGTTGTATAAAAGTGAATAATTCAGAAGTAATTCTTAATATAAAACTAAACACACATTTGCCAATAGTTGGAATCTATATCCTTAAAATTATTTTATGGGCTCAATCTGAAATTTAAAGGTAAGTAAGATAAACCTTTTCACAATAGTTGCTCAGAAAATAAAAATAACCAAATAAAAGAACCAAATGAAAGATGGTGATTCCCTTGTCCCAAAAACATTTTAAAAAAATCAAACAAGAGTGATGTCCCTTGATGCATATGTTACTGACATTTTTACTGTTCCAGATTGGGTAGCACATAGGTATTTTTTGTAGTTGTATCTCTTTTACAAGTTATAATGAAATATTTAACACAAACAAAACAGATAAAAATTAAGACGGTAAGTATCCATGGACATACATTATAAAAAGTAAGTACCAATACACGAAGCCCCATGTCTTTCACCTTCTGAGCTTTTAATCAAGAGGCTCTAGCCTTATGTAAAGAATAGGATATATGTAAAGAATAGGATCATGAAGATTTGAGTAGGCATGATATATGTAGGCAAAGGCAATTTGGACTCTGCAAATGGCATACTGGTTTACATAATCTCTTAGAATAAATAAGATAAAGAAACACAGGGGAAAGACCAGTACCTATAAGTACTGTAGCATTTCAAAGAGCATGACATAAACAAAAATAAATATCTATATAAAATGCGAAATTCTCCCCAGGGTTATTACTGACTGAAGTTCTCTCAAACATTTTCATAAATGATCTAGAATTGGCTGTTATTCAGATACCCAGTGCTGCAGGAAATGATGATATCCTGCAGGAAGATGTGAGAGATAGGAGGAGTGGTCAAAGGAAAATCAATGCAAACAAAGTTCAGGTAAAACACTGAGAGAAAATTATACAGCATAATGGGTTCTAAGCTGTTAGGAAAGGAACCTATGAATTTTTAAGGGCTACTCTCAGAAGATATTACCCAATGCAGCATTGAAGTAAGTCATCAAAATCCTGGATATCATCAGGGAGCATAGACATTTAAAAAATGTTATTTGTGCCTTTATTCTTGGAATGTCTCTATGTACACAAGGTTGTCATGCTTCAAGAAAGGTATGATGAATCTAGAGAATGTTCCAAGATGGCTAACTAAAATTACCAAGGAGATGAAGTACTACCAACTGTGGACAAACTTAACAGCATCTCTACCTAGAAAGATGAAGTCTGAAAGTAGAGATGGTACAAATCTATAGCTAATGTTTAATATTCAGACAAGTTATAAAACTCCATAAGCAGATATTAACATGATTAAATTCAAGGACATAGAGTAAACTGGGGAAATAAACCAATGGGAGAAGGAGTAAAAGGAATTTTTAACTGATCCATATTATAGTTTTTAGGAGAATTAGAATTATGTGAAATTGCATCCTAAACTTGGAACACTGGTATCATGAAAGGGAGGCAAACTGTTCCACAAAGCCGTCTTTGATGCCTCTTCCAGGAACTTAATACTGGTTGGAGGAATGATAGGTATGATCCAGCATAGCAATTAATATGCTTACACAGAGGAGACGTTTGGAAAAACACATACCATTTAAAGTGTTCTCACCACATGTTTGCTGGGAAGATCCATATTTTCCCACCGGAATTCTGGCAAAAGTTAAATCATCAGAGGTACTGTTTTCACAGAAATAAGCTATGATGAAAAGAAAATATATTTTTTTCATCATAAATTATAATTTTCTTTTTAAAATTTCAAACCAGATAAAAGTCAAAGTTCAAAACCTATTCAGTATAATTTGAAGGATAATAGAAAACCTTAGGACTCACTGACCCACCAGGAATTTCATACTTTTTTATCTGGTTGAGTTAATATTAATACCATTAGAAAAATTAGTATGTTAGATAATGTCTTCTAGTTAAAATGTACACAATATATAACCTGGTAGAGGTAGGCTGTAATCACTAACACATCAAAAAAGATAGTATAATCAAATTAGTGGCAATCTTGAAAATTAAAGATACAGAGCCTATATCTTTATTATCTTTACTACCAAAGGGCATCATGAGGATGTGGGTCAAAGCAAAAAGACCAAAGTCATGGAGCATGTGAGATATACTGGCTTGTAGGAGTGCAGGAAATGGTAGGAATGCATTTCTAGGGCTCTGGCTCCTAAGCAGGGAGCACAAAGTGTACAGAGTATTGGAAAGCACATTGTAGATGAAGATGTAGCTTTGAAACACTATGTACAATATCCAAGACAAGAAAGCAACGTTAACTATCTGTCAGTAGATGAGTGGATAAAGAAATATATAAACATATATATATATTTTTTCTGGGAATATTCATATATATATATGAATCTTAATCATAAAAAAGAATGAGACCTTGCCATTTGCAATAACATGGATGGACCTAGAGGGTAAGTAAAATAAGTAAGACAGAAAAGGAAAAATATCATATTACTTCACTTATATGTAGAATCTAATAAACGAAATGAATAAACAAATAAAAAACAGAAACAGATACATAAATACAGAGTGGTTGCCAGAGGGGTTGCCAGGGGGAATTGGCGAAATGAGTGAAGGAAAGTGGGAGATACAGGTTTCTAGTTATGGAGTAAATAAGTCACTGGGATGAAAGGTACAGCACAGGGAATAAAGTCAATGGTACTGAACTATCATTGTTTGGTGACAGATGGTAGCTACCCTTGTGGTGAACATAGCATAATGGGTAGAGTTTTTGAATCACTATGTTGTACACATGAAACTAATGTAACGTTGTGTGTCAACTATACTTCAATTAAAAAAAGAAGTAGCTTTGAACTTTGATTCTGAGAGAGCACTGTCTGAAGTAAAACCACTAATTTTACAACATCTCATCAAGAGAAAGGATGAAAAGACAAAAACTTCATCTACATATATAGTTAGATAGGAAGATGTACCTTGGTTTCAGAAAAGTTAAATATATTAGAATTGTGATCTTTGAAATGGGGTAATATAGCATATCACCAACCAGAAGGACCTGAGAAAACCATATCACCCATTGCCCTGAAGTAGACAGTGCAACCAGAAGGAAAAGCATCTGTCAGTTTACAGAGAAACTTGATAGTTGGGAAACATACTAGGTATATTGAACATACAAGTAAATAGCCCAAAAAGAATACTCAGCTTTTACTATTAAGCTACAAACACATGTTAAAGCCATCATTATTAAACCCATTGTTACTAAATCATTAACAGAAACATTTGAAAAACTTTGCTGTTGTCCTTATTAACACGAGCCACCTAAATCTCATACCCTAGTGCCATCCCAAGTAACTTACGGATTGTACATCTCCATCCTCTCCACTCTTCTGGACAAACACATCTGCCATTTTCCCAGGTTCCACCATTCCTGCAGAACTCTATTGTGGTGTTTGCTGTGGGGGTTAATGTTCCTAAAAAAACAATAAATAATAGAATACTTCACAAACTGGCTAATCAGTTTCTCCTTTCGGATGTGTAGCCTTTAATTTCTACATGTAAAACAATCACCTTGAGTAGCACTGGAGAAGTATTTTGTGTAACATCATCATCAACAAAAATATATGTTGAGAATTTACACAGGATATACAATGCTTATGAGAGGTTATGAATACCAAAAAGCTACATTTAAAAGACATAATACTTTGAACAAGGACATTAGAATCTACGGAGGGAAACAGGCGATTATATAGATTAGATAGATGATAGATAGATAGTCAATAGATAGATAGGCAGGCATATAAGGCACCTAAGTCAACATGCAGATTTTTACATGCTTTAAGAACACAGAAGAGAGATGTTGAGGACAGAGACAATTTATCCAGCGATGACTTTCCAGAAGAGGTGGTATTTGAGTCAGATTTTAAGACTAAAACTAGAAAAGCCAGATAAAAAAGGATGGTCCCAAATAGGCGGGATACAGAGTGCAAAATCACAAAATGGAAAGTTCTGATGTGTCCAAGGAACATAGCAAAGTTTAACAAATAAGGAATATTAGTCCTATGTGAAGTAATAGCAGGACATCGACTGGATTATGAGTGGGTTTATAGACCAAGCCAAGGAGATTTATCCTGCAAGAGTCTAGAGAGATCTTTTAAAAAAAAAATTTAATGTTTATTTTTGAGAGAGAGAGACAGAGTACAAGTGGGGGAGGGGCAGAGAGAGAGAGAGAGACACATAATCTGAAGCAGGCTCCAGGCTCTGTGCTGTCAGCACAGAGCCCGAGGTGAGGCTTGAACTCACAAACCATGAAATCATGACCTAAGTCAAAGTCAGACACTTAACCGACTGAGCCACCCAGGTGCCCCTAGTTTTTTTATTCTTAATTGATCTAACAGATAAGTTTATTCAAAATAATAATAGCAATGACATATGAGTTGATTATAGCTTATGGAAAAATGAAATAAAGGACAGAAAAAAATGTAAGGGAAGAGAAGGAGGAATTGGGAATACTGTATTATGAGGTCCTGGCACTACTTATGAGACCACAGAGATATTAGAAAGTGGACTTAGATTAGGGACACCTGGGTGGCTCAGTCAGTTGAGTGTCCAACCCTAGATTTGGGCACAAGTCATGATCTCATGGTTTGTGAGACTGAGCACCTTGTCAGGCTCCCAAGGAGCCTGCTTGGGATTCTCTGTCTCTCTCTGCCCCTCCCCCATTCACTCTCTCTTTCTCTCTCTCTCAAAATAGATAAACTTAAAAGATACATTTTGGGGGGCTCCTGGGTGGCTCAGTCAGTTGAGTGTCTGACCAGATTTTGGCTTAGGTCATGATCCCAGGGTCACAGGATTGAGCCCTGTGTCTGGCTCTGCACTGAGCATGGAACCTGCTTGGGATTCTTTCTCTCTCTTCCTCTGCCCCTGCCCCTCTCCCCTACTTGTTCTCTCAAAATAAATAAATAAATAAATTGGTGGTTACTGTAGAGGTTTCAGTATACATTTACAACTAATCTAAGTCCACTTTCTTTTTAAAGAAATAATTAAAAATCAGAGCAAAAATCAATGAAGTTGAAAACGGGAAATTAATAGACAAAATCAATGAAACCAAAAGCTCATTATTTGTAAAGATCATTCAAATTGATAAACCTGTAGACAGTCTAACCATAAAAAAAAGAGAAGGCACAAATAACAGACATGAAAAAGAGTCATCAGTACTGATCCCATGAACATTAAAAGAACAATAAAGAAATATTATGAATAGCCTATGCCCACAAATTTGATAAGCTAGATGAAATGGACCAAGTCCTTGAAGGACACAATCTACTGAACTCACACAAGGAGAAATAGATCATCTGAATAGGCCTATATTGATAAAGAAACTGAATCAATAATCAATAACCTTCCAGAACAATAGGCATCAGGCCCCAGATGGATTTACTGCTGAATCCTACCAAACACTTGAGGAAAAACTGGTATCAATGTTTTACACTCTCTTCTAGAAAACAGAAGCAAAAGGAACACTTCCTAACTCATTCTATGAGGCCAACATTATTCTAATACCAAAATTAGATAAAGACATTACAAAAAAGGAAAATTACATATCAATATCTCTCATGAATGTAAAGTCAAAACTCCTCAACAAATTATTAGCAAATCAAACCCAACAATGTATAGAAAAATTTATAACATAATACAGTATTCTCAATCCTCCTTCTCTTCCTTTATAACATGTTCTCATCTTAGGGGAAAGCATCTCATTTCTTACCATTGAGTATGAGATTGAGTTTATGATTTTTGTAGATGTTCTGTATCAAGTTGATGCAGTTCCCCTATATTTTCACTTTGCTAAGAGTTTTTAACATGAATGGTAGTTGGGTTTTGTTGAATGCTTTTTCTGTATTTATTGATATGATCGTGTGATTTTTCTTTTTACCCTGTTGATATGAATTACATTAATTGATTTTCAAATGTTGAGCTAGCCTTGCATATCTGGAACAAATCCCAATTTGTTACGATGTATGATTTGTATTTCCCTGATGATGAATGATGCAGAAGAATGAGCCTGGACTACTTTCTTACACCATACACAAAAATAAACTCAAAATGGATGAAAGACCTAAATATAAGACAGGATGCCATCAAAATCCTAGAGGAGAATACAGGCAACAATCTCTTTGACCTCAGCTACAACAACTGCTTACTTGACATGTTTCCAGAGGCAAGGGAAAGTAAAGCAAAAATGAACTATTGGGACCTTATCAAGATAAAAAGCTTCTGCACAGCAAAGGAAACAATCAGCAAAACTAAAAGGCAACTGACAGAATGGGAGATGATATTTGCAAATGACATATTCGATAAAGGATTAGTATCCAAAATCTATCAAGAAATTACCAAACTCAACACCCCAAAAAACACAAATAATCCAGTGAAGAAATGGGCAAAAGACATGAACAGACATTTTTCCAAAGAATACATCTAGATGGTTAACAGACACATGAAAAAATTCTCATCACTCATCACCAAGTAAATGGATTTTTTAAAAAGCTGTGGTATATCCATACAATGGAATATTATTCAGCCATAAAGAGAAATGAGCTATGAAGCCCCCAAAAGATATGGAGGAATCTTAAATACTTTTAGCTAAGTTAAAGAAGCCAGGCTGAAAGGGCTACACACTATATGATTCTAAGTATGATATTCTGGAGGGGCTCCTGGGTGGCTCAGTCTGTTAAGCATCTAACTTCAACTCATGTCATGATCTCACAGTTCATGAGTTCAAGTCCCTCATTGGACTCTGTGCTGACAGCTCAGAGCCTGGAGCCAGCTTCGGATTCTGTGTCTCCCTCTCTCTCTGCCCCTCCCCCACTCATGCTCTCTGTCTCTCTCACTCTCAAAAATAAATAAACATTTAAAAAATTTAAATATGACATTCTAAAAAGGCAAAACTATAGAAACAGGAAAATGACTGGCGGGTTGGGAGAGGGAGAGAAGGATGAATAGGTGAAGCAAAGGGCAATTTTAGGCAAGTGAACTATTCTGTATGATACTGTGACAGTGGATACATGTCATTATATTTGTCAAAATCCACCAAATTTGTATACGCAAAGAATGAACCCTAATGTAAGATGCATTTTAATTAATAATGTATCAATATTGGCTCATTCATTATATAACAAAAGCAAACCACTAGGGTAAGATATTAATAATAAAGGAAGATATGGAGGGGAAGCAGTGATGCGAGAGGGAATAAATAGGAACTCTATATTTTCCGCTTAATTTTACTGTAGCCTGAAACTTCTCTAAAAATCAAGTCATTGGTATAAAAATATAAGATATGGATCCAGATCTCAAAGAGCTTAAGATCTACCAAGAGAGATTTAACTGTAATTGTTATATGACAAACTTCTCCGTGTAACCAAGGAAATAGGTGAATATTTATTTATTGTTTATTTATTTTGAGAGAGGGTGAATGCGTGAGGGTGGGGGAGGAGCAGAGAGAGAGGGAGAGAGAGATTCCCAAGCAGGCTCCAGCCATCAGCTCAGAACCCAGTGCAGGGCTTGAACCCATGAACCGTGATATAACGACCTGAACTAATATCAAGAGCCCAATGCTTAACTGACTGAGCCACCCAGGTGCCCTTATGTGAATCTTTTTAAATTGTAGAATATTTCAAGTACACAAAGTACAGAGTATAAAACATCCCCCACTACCCCAAAGCCAGTTTTAAAAGCTAGGAACTTTCTCTCAGATTTGCTTCAGACTTTTTAAAAAATATGTAATAAAACTTTACAGGAAGAGTTGAAACCCCTTCTACTCCTTTCTATCAACATTCCTTTCTCTCCATACCCAGAGGTTAACACTATATTGAAATTGTCGTTTATCTTTTACATCATATTTTATACTATTATTATATCTAAGATAATCAATACATAGCATTTGCTGCAGTTTTTGTTTTGTTTTGGTTTTTACTATTGATTCAACTACTTTCTTTAAGTTTATTTATTTTATTTGGGGGAGGAGGGACAAAGAGAGAAGGAAAGAGAAAATCCCAAGCAGGCTCTGCACTGTCAGCTCAGAGCCTGACACAGGGCTCAAACTCATGAACCATGAAATCATGACCTGAGCCAAAATCAAGATGCCTGAACCACCCAGGCTCCCTGATTCGACTATTTTAATGGTTACAGTTCGATTTAGGTTTTTTTCCCTTCCTTTGGGGGTAAATTTGGTCATTTATATTTTTTTAGAAAATTGCTACTTGGGCAAAGTTTTTATATTAGCTAGGATAATATTTGCATGGTATTTGCTTATGACTTTATTGATTTTTTAATCACTTCTTTAGTATATATTTTAATAGGTAATACATTCACAGAGTTTGAAAATAAAAATCACATACAAAGTACATAACCTTTCTCCCATCCATAAATATACACAAGTAATAATTTCTATTCATTTTTTCCAATCTTTCTTTTTTCAGTACAAGCAAATATGAATCTATACTTATTTTCATCCTCTTTTCTGTAGCTTGCTCTTGCACCTTACGATGAATGTCCAAAATCTTTCCACAGCAGTTCATAGAAAACTTCCACCTCTTCTTTTACAGCTGCATTATAGTCCATCATAATAAACCCTGATTTAGCTAACTGACCCCTTATTGATGGACACATGTTGTTTTCAATTGTCTCAAAATTGCACTGTACATTGCACAAATTCATATGGAGAATGAATTCCCAGAAGTACAATTCTGAGCCAAAGAGTGCACCTTTGTCATTTTGACATTTATTTCCAGCTTGCCCTTAATAGGGGTTGTATTGACTTGTATTCTCACCAGCAATGCAACTCTATGCAGGGCCTGGAACAAAGTACAATGAAGACCCATATACCATTTATATAAAAGTAGATGTAAAACTTGGAAATTAAGCTCACAAACTGCTAAATAAAGTCTACCTGCTTGATTCTAATGCCAGGATAATCATACCTTCCTAAGGACCTGGAAGTCCAGGTCTGAATTTAGGAACTGTGCATTCCTCGGAGTTCTACTTCAGACTGTGACATGCACCCGCCCCACTCTGTCCTCATGCCTGGTAGGGTTCCAGGCCCAAGGAGGCCTTGTGCTGCCACCTACCGACACCCGAGCCAACAGCCACCCCTCAGGGCCAGGTAAGCACTGCCACCACCCGGGCGAAGTGAAGTGACCAAAATCTCCCTATAAGCCCAGCAGGGGAGCTGGGGACCCGGATGCAAGACGCAAACCCCGGAAGGAGAGATGCGGGCTCTGGGTCAGCGTGCTGTCTTGGCTTTTGCTTAAACCTTGTCTATCATCCTGCTTCTCTGTGTTGTGATCCGCTTTACTTTTGCACATGTTGCTTATATACCTTTTCGTCTTGACAAATCTCGCTAGATATTTATCGTCTTAAATTCATCTTTTCAAAAAACTAGCTTTTGGTTTCATCTCCATTCTTGTTTTGTTTCCATTCCATTAATTTGTTCTTATTTTCATTACTGCCAAACAGCCTTCCTTAGAATTTACTTTCTTTTCTATTTATTTATTTTTATTTGTCTTGTCTCCAGGCCCCGCTTAATGACAGATGCATAGACAGTACAACAAATGTTTGCTGACTGGCTTCTTTGGCGTTTGCAATTTGGTTGAGGATATCGAGCCCAAGCTGAGCTACCACTCCTCTGTTACAATCCCATTTTTAACACCTTTTGCCCCCCCCGCCCCCCCCCCACCCAGTTCAAGACCCTGTCCCCTGAAATGCCTAAATTACCCACAAAATATAGCAAAGGGAGTATTGGTATTTTTAAGCCTCTGTATTTTAAGTAAAGAAAGACAGACCCTGCAGGATTAAGTGCTTTGTTTGTTTCATTTAACTAGTTTTTAAACCTATGGACTTATAAAAATGACACTTAGCTATTCATTAGCCCAACATCCCCATTCTATATAAAGAATACATTCTACATAAAGAGTATATTCTACATAAAGGGTAGCTTGTTCCAGATCAATAACTAGTTGACAGCTGAGTGGAGTTAACTCAGATCTTTTGGTTACTAATCAAGTGCTCCAGCTCCACCCTATGAGTGCTGCCTTTACCACAGGGAAAACCGGGATGGAGAGCATCAGCTTCAACTTGAGGATTCATACGCTGGCATGTGTTTAATAGTAGTATTTATTTTTCTTTTATAACACCAGTATAATATTAACATTTTTCTACATTTTCTTACATTATAATAAGCAGTATTTCCAGAAATATGAGTCCTATTTTCAATATCTTTACCACACATCATGGAAAATTAAATGTAGAACATACGTAACACACTTCATGCTGCTTGAGAAAGTAGCATAAAATATTAAAAACGCCAAATGGAAAACATGAATTTCATTTCTTCTCCTAAACTAAACAAAATTAGAATCTGTTCTGAAAAGTCTAGTTTAATTAAGTGTGGGAATAAAAATGCTCTTCCTTAGTCAAAGAAATTCCAGCAGGAGACTCTAGTATCTGGCTCCAATTCTTTAGGGTTTTAAAATCCTGGCATCTGTCATTTGTCCCAGACCATGAATTTGAAATATTTGGATGAGAATAAAGATTCCTCTTAAATGAGAGGACAATATTTAGGAAAGTTTATTCTACTGTGAAAAGAAACCTAAAAAATGTAAACAAAATATACATAGTTTTTACCTAAGGTAGAAGTTGTTCAGTATGAAATACCTGGTTACATATTTCAATAAACTGATTAAATATTTTAATAAAATTTTCCCTGATGGTGTAGCATAATATAATTTTTTTTAATGCAGGAAGATATAACAATTCTTAGAAATGTTCCTGTTTCTGTTTTAATCAGTTGAACTTAATGATTAAGCCTGTAGTAGACCTTCAGTTTGATAAGGTGAGTTTCAATCCAAAGGTCCCATCTAGGTCAATGGCATGCATTCAAGGTATAATTCAAGGAGCAGAGAAAACTGTGCACTAAATTATCTAAAAATTCATAAATTAAAAATAACAGCTAATATTTATTGAGTGCTTATAGTGTCCTAAATGTCATCTTAAACCCATAAATGTAGTAACTCATTTAATCATTTAATGACAGCCCTGAAAGATAGGTTTATTATGATTCCCATAAATAGCAAAACTGAAGCACAGAAATGTTGAGTAATTTGCTCAAGTTTACTAAGTGGTAGCATTGGCATTTCAACAAGGCAGTCTGGCTCCAGAGGTGGTTTTTTTTTTTTTTTTTTTTTTTTTGCCCCTGTTTATATACATTTTTCCCCCTGACTCTCATGTGCACACTCCTAATCACCACATTCTATACTAGATGTTCTTCAATAAAATATGCTATCAAAATATCTATGGATGGTGGTTGTATTCCATATTTTAAGTAAAAATATCTAATACCTGGAAATCAAGGAAAAATCTACCAAGTCAACCCCCTTGTGTTAAATTTCTTAATTTGAGAAAGTGACTTTGAGAATGGGATCAGCAATTTAAACATCACTAATACTGATGTTAAAATAATTCATGCTCTTCAGCCAATTACATAACAAAATTTATTCCTCCAAAAAAAAATCCCTTCCTTTTCACAGCAATTGTTTTCTTAATTTAGAGAATGGTTATATGAGGAAGCAAGAAGGGAGACTGGCAAAACAGCAGAAGAGAGGTTTACAACAGCAGGATTAAGACTAAATAACACTACAGCTCTCCACTTACTAGACCTTTTGTCGAACCCCAAAATACAATCTGCCCTCCAGGAACAGTCCCATGAGTTTGATTTATTAACAAGTTTGCCTCTTGAGTAAGTACTGTAATTGAGTAAAATGAAAGTCAAGCATCTGTGTACAAATTATTTTCTGAGAATCAATAAACTCTCCTTGACCTTTCCCCACAACCCGTATTTCCTACTGTGCAAGAATTTCAATGCTATGAAGTTTGACCTTGGGGTTTGGAAATATTGCAACCTACTAAAGTCTTTTCTTGGCCTGAGCTCTAAGTGAGCCCATGATAGGAAATGAAGGTCAGGGTATCTGGAAAGAGTGGGAAAGGCACTCATGCTTGCAGAAAGGAGGAAGTTTTATAATCTTGAAGAGACATAGGATATAGTTCAATAGGGCATAATCATCAATGGTAATATGTCATAAGGTTAAGATATTCTCCCTAAGAGTTAAGAAAAAAATCTGCTACTATTATAATTATGGACATCTGTCTATGTTTACATCAGGCCTTGCTCAAGTTGAAAAATGTCAAGGGAAAGATGTATAATAAGACTTAATTATGTTTCATTTTACTTTCATCAAGTGTGATTGGACCAAAAAGCTGCACTGCTTCTTGTATCACAAGGTTCTTGCTATTGGGAGCAAAAGTCCAAAAGAGATAGAATGCCTTACGTTGTCCATTCTGAAAACACATCAGATGAGGCACATATTACTTGATATTCTACAAAGAAGGCCTAATGTGAAAAGGCTAGAGGTCAGGCAAAACTTCAATTTGCTCCAACATAAAAGCATCCTTTTGTTGATCATACAGCTAAACAGAAGAGATCATACACAACAGGAGAGATCCTAATGAAGCGGAAGTTCTAGAAATGGTCAGAGTGTTGCATGGCCTGGGGCAGAGGAAGAAAACTAAAATGGTGTCTGTCTTAACTGATGTAAACAAAACCATAATAACATTCATTTTAATATTTATTTTTATTTACTTCTTGAATACAGCTATTTGACAACTTTCAGTCCAGTTTCTGGTTTTCACATGATTCTTTCATTTACTCATAAGCTATGTACTAGCAACTGTATTCCAGGTACCCATATAGGGGCAGAGAATGTAGATTGATAAGTCAGGTCCCTGGTTTCTTAGAGCTTTCATTCTAGGAATGGGGAGACAGACAGCAAACAAATACGAAATTACCAGGTGATAAAAGCCATGAACAAAATACATGTGAAAGAGAGCAAATAGAATGATAACCTTGGACTGAGTGGATAGAAAAGCTCTCTTTGAGGTGGTGACATTGAAACTAAGACCTAAATCATAAGGGAGGTGGCTGTGTGAAACTCTGGGTGACATGTTCCAGCAAACAGATATCATCATAGAAGAACTTCAAGTCTTGAGCTCCTTCCAAGAGTCATCGAAAGTTTTGAAAAATCTCTTTACCAAACAGAACTTCAAAAGCCTAGGATATCTTATTTCTGAAAGCCTAGATGGAAAAAGTGTTATACTTGACAATATATCTTACTGTGATGCTTTGATGGAAAAAAAGGTCATTATTATTTAATGTTTTCAGCAGCAGCACATAAAAATGCCAAAGACTATTCTAGCAATTCTGAAAGAATTGCTACTCCCATGCTTGTCTACTCCCATGAAATGCTGTCAACTTCATCTGGACTGGAGCTTTACCATGACCTTTTACAAGAGGACTTATTAAGTAATAGGAGCAGAATTTACAGTTTTCCTATACTACACAGATCATTGGCATTCTAGAGGTATTTGTTTGATATTTAAACCAATAATTTGTTTTTTTTTTAATGACTCATTACACTTAGCAATTAGACAGAGATAAGCTTGTTTGATGACCATTAGATGTTGGGGCTTATGTGAATGTGAGAATTCTTTACATTAAAGGTAGTCACCAGGATGAATGTTGTTAGAAAATGGGCAATGTTCCAGGCAATGCAGTCTGAATCTGTACTTTCTTCTGCTGTTCTAGACTAGAAGATCAACAGTGGACAATCCTAGAACTTTGCAAAGCTGAAGGAGGTGCTTTGGCAAAACCTGGAAGAATGTAGCAAAGCTATGGCAGTTACTCCACAGCCAAAAATCTATAAACACCATTTGAAGACTCAGAAAAGCTTAAAGGTGAAGCATACTAATCTATGCTCTATAAGCACCATTAATAATGGAGACCTCATTGACTTGAAGACAAACAGCATACTTACCAAAGTACGTAACTTTGCCTAGAAAACATTCTACTAGTTACTGCATATTTTTTGTGAATTTTTTGGGTTTTTAGGCATAGGTGCCTAAAAAAAATTTTTTTAAACCTAAAGGTGAATTAATTGATTGGGTTACCATTGTCTTCCCTCTAGGAAGGCAGAATAGTGCAGGAGTGAAGAGCATCGATACTAAAGTCAAAATAATCTAGATTCAAATCCAGACCCAACACTTTCTAGCTACATAAGTTTGAAGAGATTCTTGGAGCCTGGGTTTCCCCATATGTAACATGGATATAATAATAACTGCTTCAAAGGTAGCTGTTAGGGTTAAATGAGATAAGTATGTTGTACACCTGAAACTAAGGTAATATTGTGTGTCAACTACAATCAAATAAAACATTTTTTAAGAAAAATTCAGAGCAAGGACACATTTGTGTTCTTTGAGGAGCTGGTATGCTTTCACTGTTAAACAAGGTTTTTTTGTGCTTATTATGCTTTGTTTGGGGTCTTGGCCCTCAGGAATTTCAAGGATATGTCTCAGGGATATGTTTTGTATTTGTTTTTAGCAACTTCTGCTGTTTTCTTCCTTATAGTGTTTTATACTTTGGTCCTTGTTTTAATGGTTCTATTATACCTGTCTCCATTATAAGTCACCAAAAATTTCCCTTTAAAAGTAGATGTCCTATAAAGGAAAGAAGGAAAGGAGGGAAGGAGGGAGGAAAAAAGATTTCTTAAAAGTATACTCTTTAAATAAAGTCTTGGAGAGGGAAGATGGCGGCGTAGGAGGACGCTGGGCTCACCGCGCATCCTGCTGATCAGTTAGATTCCACCTACACCTGCCTAAATAACCCAAAAAACCGCCAGAGGATTAGCAGAACGGAGTCTCCGGAGCCAAGCACAGAAGAGAGGCCCACAGAAGAGGGTAGGAAGGGCGGCGAGGTGGTGCGCGCTCCACGGACTGGCGGGAGGGAGCCGGGGCGGCGGAGGGGTGGCTCGCCGGCCAAGCGGAGCCCCCGAGTCTGGCTGGCAAAAGCGGAGGGGCCTGATGGACTGTGTTCCCACAGCAAGCGCGACTTAGCGTCTGGGAGGTCATAAGTTAACAGCTCTGCTCAGAAAGCAGGAAGGCTGGAGGACAAAGGGAGGGAGAGCTGCTGAGCCCCCGGATGGCAGAGCTCAGCTTGGCGGGGAACAAAGGCGCTCGCCAGCGCCATCTCCCCCGCCCATCCCCCAGCCAAAATCCCAAAGGGAACCAGTTCCTGCCAGGGAACTTGCTCGCTCCGCACAAACACCCAACTCTGTGCTTCTGCAGAGCCAAACCTCCGGCAGCGGATCTGACTCCCTCCCGCTGCCACAGGGCCCCTCCTGAAGTGGATCACCTAAGGAGAAGCCAGCTAAGCCTGTCCCTCCTGCCCCCATGCACCTTGCCTACCCACCCCAGCTAATACGCCAGATCCCCAGCACCACAAGCCTGGCAGTGTGCAAGTAGCCCAGATGGGCCATGCCACCCCACAGTGAATCCCGCCCCTAGGAGAGGGGAAGAGAAGGCACACACCAGTCTGACTGTGGCCCCAGCGGTGGGCTGGGGGCAGACATCAGGTCGGACTGCGGCCCCGCCCACCAACTCCAGTTACACACCACAGCACAGGGGAAGTGCCCTGCAGGTCCTCACCACTCCAGGGACTATCCAAAATGACCAAACGGAAGAATTCCCCTCAGAAGAATCTCCAGGAAATAACAACAGCTAATGAACTGATCAAAAAGGATTTAAATAATATAACAGAAAGTGAATTTAGAATAATAGTCATAAAATTAATCACTGGGCTTGAAAACAGTATAGAGGACAGCAGAGAATCTCTTGCCACAGAGATCAAGGGACTAAGGAACAGTCACGAGGAGCTGAAAAGCGCTTTAAACGAAATGCAAAACAAAATGGAAACCACGACGGCTCGGATTGAAGAGGCAGAGGAGAGAATAGGTGAACTAGAAGATAAAGTTATGGAAAAAGAGGAAGCTGAGAGAAAGAGAGATAAAAAAATCCAGGAGTATGAGGGGAAAATTAGAGAACTAAGTGATACACTAAAAAGAAATAATATACGCATAATTGGTATCCCAGAGGAGGAAGAGAGAGGGAAAGGTGCTGAAGGGGTACTTGAAGAAATTATAGCTGACAACTTCCCTGAACTGGGGAAGGAAAAAGGCATTGAAATCCAAGAGGCACAGAGAACTCCCTTCAGACGTAACTTGAATCGATCTTCTGCACGACATATCATAGTGAAACTGGCAAAATACAAGGATAAAGAGAAAATTCTGAAAGCAGCAAGGGATAAACGTGCCCTCACATATAAAGGGATACCTATAAGACTCGTGACTGATCTCTCTTTTGAAACTTGGCAGGCCAGAAAGGCTTGGCACGATATCTTCAGTGTGCTAAACAGAAAAAATATGCAGCCGAGAATCCTTTATCCAGCAAGTCTGTCATTTAGAATAGAAGGAGAGATAAAGGTCTTCCCAAACAAACAAAAACTGAAGGAATTTGTCACCACTAAACCAGCCCTACAAGAGATCCTAAGGGGGATCCTGTGAGACGAAGTACCAGAGACATCACTACAAGCATAAAACATACAGACATCACAATGACTCTAAACCCGTATCTTTCTATAATAACACTGAATGTAAATGGATTAAATGCTCCAACCAAAAGACATAGGCTATCAGAATGGATAAAAAAACAAGACCCATCTATTTGCTGTCTACAAGAGACTCATTTTAGATCTGAGGACACCTTTAGATTGAGAGTGAGGGGATGGAGAACTATTTATCATGCTCCTGGAAGCCAAAAGAAAGCTGGAGTAGCCATACTTATATCAGACAAACTAGACTTTAAATTAAAGGCTGTAACAAGAGATGAAGAAGGGCATTATATAATAATTACAGGGTCTATCCATCAGGAAGAGCTAACAATTATAAATGTCTATGCGCCGAATACCGGAGCCCCCAAATATATAAAACAATTACTCATAAACATAAGCAACCTTATTGATAAGAATGTGGTCATTGCAGGGGACTTTAACACCCCACTTACAGAAATGGATAGATCATCCAGACACACGGTCAATAAAGAAACAAGGGCCCTGAATGATACATTGGATCAGATGGACTTGACAGATATATTTAGAACTCTGCATCCCAAAGCAACAGAATATACTTTCTTCTCGAGTGCACATGGAACATTCTCCAAGATCATATACTGGGTCACAAAACAGCCCTTCATAAGTTTACAAGAATTGAAATTATACCATGCATACTTTCAGACCACAATGCTATGAAGCTTGAAATCAACCACAGGAAAAAGTCTGGAAAACCTCCAAAAGCATGGAGGTTAAAGAACACCCTACTAACGAATGAGTGGGTCCACCAGGCAATTAGACAAGAAATTAAAAAATATATGGAAACAAACGAAAATGAAAATACAACAATCCAAACGCTTTGGGATGCAGCGAAGGCAGTCCTGAGAGGAAAATACATTGCAATCCAGGCCTATCTCAAGAAACAAGAAAAATCCCAAATACAAAATCTAACAGCACACCTAAAGGAAATAGAAGCAGAACAGCAAAGGCAGCCTAAACCCAGCAGAAGAAGAGAAATAATAAAGATCAGAGCAGAAATAAACAATATAGAATCTAAAAAAACTGTAGAGCAGATCAACGAAACCAAGAGTTGGTTTTTTGAAAAAATAAACAAAATTGACAAACCTCTAGCCAGGCTTCTCAAAAAGAAAAGGGAGATGACCCAAATAGATAAAATCATGAATGAAAATGGAATTATTACAACCAATCCCTCAGAGATACAAACAATTATCAGGGAATACTATGAAAAATTATATGCCAACAAATTGGACAACCTGGAAGAAATGGACAAATTTCTAAACACCCACACACTTCCAAAACTCAATCAGGAGGAAATAGAAAGCTTGAACAGACCCATAACCAGCGAAGAAATTGAATCGGTTATCAAAAATCTCCCAACAAATAAGAGTCCAGGACCAGATGGCTTCCCAGGGGAGTTCTACCAGACGTTTAAAACAGAGATAATACCTATCCTTCTCAAGCTATTCCAAGAATAGAAAGGGAAGGAAAACTTCCAGACTCATTCTATGAAGCCAGTATTACTTTGATTCCTAAACCAGACAGAGACCCAGTAAAAAAAGAGAACTACAGGCCAATATCCCTGATGAATATGGATGCAAAAATTCTTAATAAGATACTAGCAAATCGAATTCAACGGCATATAAAAAGAATTATTCACCATGATCAAGTGGGATTCATTCCTGGGATGCAGGGCTGGTTCAACATTCGCAAATCAATCAATGTGATACATCACATTAACAAAAAAAAAAGAGAAGAACCATATGATCCTGTCAATCGATGCAGAAAAGGCCTTTGACAAAATCCAGCACCCTTTCTTAATAAAAACCCTTGAGATAGTCGGGATAGAAGGAACATACTTAAAGATCATAAAAGCCATTTATGAAAAGTCCACAGCTAACATCATCCTCAACGGGGAAAAACTGAGAGCTTTTTCCCTGAGATCAGGAACACGACAGGGATGCCCACTCTCACCGCTGTTGTTTAACATAGTGCTGGAAGTTCTAGCATCAGCAATCAGACAACAAAAGGAAATCAAAGGCATCCCAATTGGCAAAGATGAAGTCAAGCTTTCGCTTTTTGCAGATGACATGATATTATACATGGAAAATCCGATAGACTCCACCAAAAGTCTGCTAGAACTGATACATGAATTCAGCAAAGTTGCAGGATACAAAATCAATGTACAGAAATCAGTTGCATTCTTATACACTAACAATGAAGCAACAGAAAGACAAATAAAGAAACTGATACCATTCACAATTGCACCAAGAAGCATAAAATACCTAGGAATAAATCTAACCAAAGATGTAAAAGATCTGTATGCTGAAAACTATAGAAAGCTTATGAAGGTAATTGAAGAAGATATGAAGAAATGGAAAGACATTCCCTGCTCATGGATTGGAAGAATAAATATTGTCAAAATGTCAATACTACCCAAAGCTATCTACACATTCAATGCAATCCCAATCAAAATTGCACCAGCATTCTTCTCGAAACTAGAACAAGCAATCCGAAAATTCATATGGAACCACAAAAGGCCCCGAATAGCCAAAGTAATTTTGAAGAAGACCAAAGCAGGAGGCATCACAATCCCAGACTTTAGCCTCTACTACAAAGCTGTCATCATCAAGACAGCATGGTATTGGCACAAAAACAGACACAGAGACCAATGGAATAGAATAGAAACCCCAGAACTAGACCCACAAACGTATGGCCAACTCATCTTTGACAAAGCAGGAAAGAACATCCAATGGAAAAAAGACAGTCTCTTTAACAAATGGTGCTGGGAGAACTGGACAGCAACATGCAGAAGGTTGGAACTAGACCACTTTCTCACACCATTCACAAAAATAAACTCAAAATGGATAAAGGACCTGAATGTGAGACAGGAAACCATCAAAACCTTAGAGGAGAAAGCAGGAAAAGACCTCTCTGACCTCAGCCGTAGCAATCTCTTACTCGGCACATCCCCAAAGGCAAGGGAATTAAAAGCAAAAGTGAATTACTGGGACCTTATGAAGATAAAAAGCTTCTGCACAGCAAAGGAAACAACCAACAAAACTAAAAGGCAACCAACGGAATGGGAAAAGATATTTGCAAATGACATATCGGACAAAGGGCTAGTATCCAAAATCTATAAAGAGCTCACCAAACTCCACACCCGAAAAACAAATAACCCAGTAAAGAAATGGGCAGAAAACATGAATAGACACTTCTCTAAAGAAGACATCCGGATGGCCAACAGGCACATGAAAAGATGTTCAACGTCGCTCCTTATCAGGGAAATACAAATCAAAACCACACTCAGATATCACCTCACGCCAGTCAGAGTAGCCAAAATGAAGAAATCAGGAGACTATAGATGCTGGAGAGGATGTGGAGAAACGGGAACTCTCTTGCACTGTTGGTGGGAATGCAAACTGGTGCAGCCGCTCTGGAAAGCAGTGTGGAGGTTCCTCAGAAAATTAAAAATAGACCTACCCTATGACCCAGCAATAGCACTGCTAGGAATTTATCCAAGGGATACAGGAGTACTGATGCATAGGGGCACTTGTACCCCAATGTTTATAGCAGTACTCTCAACAATAGCCAAATTATGGAAAGAGCCTAAATGTCCATCAACTGATGAATGGATAAAGAAATTGTGGTTTATATACACAATGGAATACTACGTGGCAATGAGAAAAAATGAAATATGGCCTTTTGTAGCAACATAGATGGAACTGGAGAGTGTGATGCTAAGTGAAATAAGCCATACAAAGAAAGACAGATACCATATGATTTCACTCTTATGTGGATCCTGAGAAACTTAACAGAAACCCATGGGGGAGGGGAAGAAAAAAAAAAAAAGAGGTTAGAGTGGGAGAGAGCCAAAGCATAAGAGACTGTTAAAAACTGAGAACAAACTGAGGGTTGATGGGGGGTGGGAGGGAGGGGAGGGTGGGTGATGGGTATTGAGGAGGGCACCTTTTGGGATGAGCACTGGGTGTTGTATGGAAACCAATTTGACAATAAATTTCATATATTAAAATAAATAAATAAATAAATAAATAAATAAGGGCTTATAAATTTAGCAGCCTTAATGAGGTAAAAATCTATAGTTCATAATTTTTTAACTTTAAACAAAAATAAATAAAACAAATGGAAACACATTTTTCTCAAGTTTAAATGTTATTGGTTTTTTTCTGGAAAATTTTCTCACGCTAATTCTACAAATCCTGTTAGTACATTTTCTAAATAATGTTCTGTGGGGCAGGGAAGGAAGGACCATGAGATCTCAGCTGTCATTCCATCAACAGTGAATATATTTGACTCCTTTTCTCTCCAGCATGGGATCTTTGCAGCCATGCATTGTGCTTCTCCTGGCTCCCCCAACCTTCCATCCTTCTCAGGTACCTTCTCAGACGGCAGATCACCCCTCCTTCTGCTCTCTAGACTAGTATTATTTACCGTTATTTACTCAGTTTTATTAGAATCTTTCTCTGTTTATTACAAAAGGAGTGTTTGGCACATCCAGCTTTGAATCCCTTCATGGAGAACCTCTGCAGCCCAAGCGAACAGGCACTGAGATTATAGAAAGTCTTCAGTGTGAGTTACTGGGGGTTTTCCTCTAGCACCATTGTTTTACACCCATGGCTCCCCCTCCCACCTTCCAGTGTCATTTCTAGCACACAGAAAGTTACTAACAGATACTTGTTGAGTAACCAGAAAAATCATTTTCTTTTTTTTTAATGTTTATGTACTTATTTTTGAGAGAGAGAGAGAGAGAGAACATGAGCATGGAAGAGACAGGGAGAAAGGGAGAGAGAGAATCCTAAGCAGGCTCCATATTGTCAGCACAGAGCTCTACATGGGGCTCAAACTCACAGACCACAGTGTGAGATCGTGACCTGAGCCAAAATCAAGAATCTTAACTGGCTGAGTCACCTAGGCACCCCTGAAAAAATCATTTTCTAAGTAATCTTAATTTTTTAAGTAGTTTTTTACACTTAGAGAGTGAGAACTTTATGCACAAACCCTAAGAGTTTATTTACCATCCTAGTGAGAACATTCCAAAAATGAAATTCCATTCTGGGCATATTTGATTATGTGTGTATGTCTGTATATCTGTGTGTGTGTGTGTGTGTGTGTGTGTGTGTCCATAATTATTTCTCTTTCTCGAATTTAGCTAAACAAACCCAAACATGTGTTATTAATGATTTGATTATTCTGTTTTCCAGTCAGGTGTTAAAAGAGCAAGAAGAGGCTAATTCAACTTTGTAATTCCTCACCCTGCCCACACACACATATCCATATTCATGCATGTACAACCATATGCTAGCCATCAATTGACCCTTGCCTGTTGTATGTCATACACGACACCTTGGCAGGCAACCCTAGCCCAGACATGGCTATTCGCAGTACTGGTGTGTCAGGTAGCAGAGACAGAGGCTCAACAACTTCTCTTGATTTGAGTTCAACATAGCAGTTAAAGATAAACATAACATAGTTAAACATAAAAGATATTACCTTTCTCAACGCTAATCACAATCCTCCAGATGCCCAGTCCCAAAACGATGGCCGTCAGCAGTCCACACACAGTGGCCACCAGCACCCTGAGGTCACAAACACGACAGGAAGCCATGGAGAAGTCAGACCACTCCTAGGTGAAAAACAGCTAGCTTCTTTCTTCTTGAGCCAAGAAGCTGAATCAGAAACTATTCTAAAATTTTTTTTTAATTCCTCCTTTATGTGATCTATCAGGCAGAAGTCCTCATGTTTTGGGACTCTTGAGGTTAATCAGGCGGGAGGCAGTTTGAATCACCTAATAAAAGGTACATGCTCTGATTGCAACTTCCTCATCCTTCACTGAATGAGAACAAGAAAAAAGTGATTGGAATTATGGGAACAGAAGATAACGCAGGATAATAAAGAAGAAAGGGAGGGAATAGTTAACAGGGTCAAAGTGTAAATGTCCATACAAGCAAGAAGGTGGGGAAGGGAGCCAGAAAAAAGAAAACCAAGTCATCTTCCTGCACTTTCATTTTAGAAGGATCTAGCAAAGGAAGACTAACAGGAGCTTCAGGCCACACAGATTCTCTTGTCAACAAGTGGTTTAAGCAATGACACACACATGATTCCAATATTTGCATTTTTTAAAAGAGCCCACATTTTGATAGCTGCAGTTGGTCAGTGGGCTTTACTAGCACAGGATGAATTTCGAAGAGCACTAAATTCCGGTATTACAACCTACTTGTTATCAGCCGAATTATGTTGCCCTAAAAATTCACATGTTGGAGCACCTCGGTGGCTCAGTCGGTTAAGTATGTGACTCTTGATTTTGGCTCAGGTCATGATCTCATGGTTCGTGAGTTCAAACCCCACGTTGGGCTCTGAGCATGGAGACTGTTTGGGTTCTCTCTCTCCCTTGCTCGCTCTGCCTCTCTCTCAAAATAAATAAATAAACTTAAACAAAGTCATATGTGGAAGTCCTAACCCCTAGTACCTCAGAATGTGACCTTATTTGGAGATAGAGTCATTACAGAGGTAAGCAAGTTAAAATGAGGTCATTAGAGCAGGCTCTAATTCAACATAACTGGTGTCCTTATAAGAAGAGGAAATTTGCACAGGGATATGCATAAAGGCAAGAGTTTAGGAGAAGATGGCTGTCCATAAGCCAAGGAAAGAGGCCTGGGACACATCCTTCCCTCCCAGCCTTCAGAAAGACCCAACACTGCTGACACCTTGATTTTGGACTTGTGGCTTCCAGCAGCCCTAAGCAAACTAATTCACCATCTGGGTCAATGTTAGCAGGTATCTTTGCTGCAGCAGCTCTGACCATCTCATGCCCATGTTCTTTTCCCTATCCCTTCTCCATCATTAACTGAATGAATGAATGAATGAATATTCACCTCAACCAGAGTCCTGTTCTTGGTGGATTACAAAAGATTTTACAAAAGAGGACACATTTAAGCTGACTTTTTGACCCCCAAAACAATTATATATTTCCCCTATTTTCTATAACATTTTATCAAAATACAGCTTCATGGGATATGAACATAGGCTCTAACCTTTACCCCACCCAAGGACTTCAGAAAAACACATCAATGTACCCAAAATGCAAGAACTACAGGTAATGCTGCAGTGGCACAAAACAAATGTGAATCCCTTGTTATTGCTGTGAGTAGATTTTTAAAAATATGTTTCTGAGATGTCTTCATATTTATGCACACCAAATGTCTAGAAGGGTACATAAAAAATTCTTCTTGGGAATCTGAAAGATCTAAGAAACTCATTTTTCATTTTGTACCCCTTTTATGATTTGAGGTTTTTACCTTATGCATTTAATATTTTCTCAATTATAATAATAATGAACATATCTATTATTCTTTCTCTTTTTTATTTTTGTTTTTTTAATGTTTATTTTTGAGAGAGAGAGAGTGAGAAAGAGTGCAAGCAGGGGAGGGGCATAGAGAGAGGGAGACACAGAATCCAAAGCAGGCTCCAGGCTCTGAGCTGCCAGTGCAGAGCCCAATGCAGGGCTCAAACCCACAAACCATGAGATCATGACCCAAGCCAAAGTCGGACACTCAGCTGACTGAGCCACCCAGGCGCCCCTCTATTATTCTTTCAATAATAAAAGAAATCATTTTAAATAAATAAGTCTAAGAAAAGGAATTAGCACTTACCAAATGCCTAGAATATACCAAGCGCTATGCTGTGTACTTTGTGTATCTTTAACTCATTTATTCTGTACAATAACCCCATGTAACAGATATTTTTGCCTACTGCATGAATGAGGAAATGAGACTTGGGCAGGTATTACCCTAAAGAGGAGATCTCTGGTTAAGGAAATTTGAGTGACAGGAGGTTACATAAAGGTAATAGGTTTCTTGAACTCTAGAATTTCCTAAAGTCTTTAATATGCTCACATACATTGTGAATTGTCAAGTTCCCAGTGTTGACCACAGAAACCTCTTCTCAAGAAGAATTTCTCAAGAGATACCGATCTTCAGAATGTGCTTTGGAAACACTTCCCTGCATGATCATCTACAGGAAGGTCTTAGATGACTAAAGGGACTGATCATGGGGACCCGTATTTGTCATATGATGATGGTATTTTTTTCTTGTAGTGTTCCAAATATTTTGAAGGAGCTGTAGTCTGGTGACTGAAAAACTGACTTTGGTGATGCTCATATATTTCTTTCCCACACTCAATGGAAGTGCTGGAATCCTGGGAAGTTAAAATGGCCGTAGCTTCTTAGTACTTTTATATTTTCACTTATATGCCAACTATCCAGTTAGAAAGTCTAGAAATTTATGGAATGCAAGTAATTCCTAGGCACAGAAATTTACATGTTGACATTTATATAAGGGCATGAATCTCTATTGGTTATAGGCAAATATATAGACATCAATTTTATATACACACACCTATATGTATCAAGATAACGAAAAGGAACAGAAAAAGGAAAAGAACTAAACAGGGAATAATTCATTTATTCATTTGTTCCACTCAATGCAGATGTCATGCTAGATGCTGAAGATGATACAGTGAACAAGAGAGGCAAGGTCCCTGACCTCACACAGCTTACACTCAGGAATACGTGAATTTGTACTGACATTAGCTCTAATTTGCTCTGTGGCTCTGGACAAGCCACATAAGCATCTGAACCTCCATTTTTCCATATTACAAACAACCTAATTGAGGCTTTTCCTTCCTGAAAATGTTAATCCTAACGTCATTAGTGGAGGAAGAACAAGGTAGGTGTCTATAGAGGGGGTAGAGAGGAGCAGTAGACCAGAGCAGATATCAGAGCCCTATTGGGCAAGGGGTGAAAAAGAGGATAGCATGAGATGTCAGATTCCAAACAGAGTGCATAAGGCATCCCTGTGATAAGGAGGAACAGCCTGGCATGCAATGTCACAACCAACGGGTGAGGAAGGCCTCTAGGCAAGAAACAGTCCAATGTGAGAAATCAAAGCCAGAGCAGAGAGAGGAGGGCATTCCTTCAGAGACCCAGAAGGATCACAGGGGCAGCATGTGTGGGCTGGTTGGTGTGGGAATTCAGGGCCAGAGTTGAGCGAGGAGGGTGTCCACATGGAGTGGCAGCCTAGAATAGGAAGTCAGAGCCCAAGCAAAAAGAGAAGAGTGTCCACACATGGGTAGGGTAGGGCTGAAGATCAGAGATTAGTTATATACAGGATGAGCAACTGAACAGGTAAACATATAAGAATAACGAGAGCCAAGTTCCTTACTCTAGGAGAAGGGAGTTACAAATTTGGAAAAGGAGAAACCGAAGTCCATAAGAATTTCAAAACAGGTCATCAGAAACATGGAGAAAGAAAAGCTACAGGGTACAGGGTACTAATTCTGAAGGGAGCAATACCATTTAGGGGAAACAGCTATTAGATAAATGCATGAATACAGTCAGGAACTTCTTATCCAAAAGAGGAAAACTGATGACTGCAACAAAGTCAAGTATTTCAAAGGAAGGGGTGTGATATTACTTGTTGCTAATATTTGAACTACATAACTTCCATGTGTCTTTAAAAAAATAGAAACATGGTATTGAATTAGAAATGGATTTATGTATCAATACAAACTCATGATTATATATATATTTCAATATATACTTAATAAACATATGTTAATAGTAGATAAATAGATGCAAAACTCTGTATATATACACAAATTTATATGTGGGTATGTTAATGATATATATCATACATTTACATCCATATATTCTCTAGTTCTGGCCACTCATAGGCCATGAAAACAGTGACATACCCCCTAATCTTAAGCACACATATTGTACACCTGTAACTAATGTAACACTGCATGTTAACTCTACTGGAATTAAAATTTTTAAAAATAGGGGGAAAAGCCAGCATTTTTCATTTAGAAAAAGAGTGAAAGCTTCTGGTTTGAGCTGTTTTTCCTTCCTTTCCCATCGATGGATAGATGCAGGAGTGACTCAGGTGTAGCCGTAAGTGTTCAGGACTGATGCTCCAGCGTTTGAAAAAAAAAAATTTTTTTTTAACGTTTATTTATTTTTGAGACAGAGAGAGACAGAGCATGAACGGGGGAGGGGCAAAGAGAGAGAAAGAGACACTGAATCGGAAGCAGGCTCCAAGCCATCAGCCCAGAGCCCAACGCGGGGCTAGAACTCACAGACCACGAGATCGTGACCTAGCTGAAGTCAGATGCTTAACCACTGAGCCACCCAGGCGTCCAGCATTTGGGATAGGACTGCAGTAGTCCTTGGATATTGGTGCTTTCTGTTGTGACCAGCTCCTGGAGCATACTGCGCATGTGTGAACAGCCTGCTCTTTGGAATGAAGACCTCCCAGTCAGCCAGGGGAGGGAGGCAAGCTAGCCAGCCATTACTGCGCTTGCCCCAGCCAGCCAAACACCAAGCGTTCAGTGGCAGGGCTGCAATCTTTTTCTTTGGTATACCAGATTCTGCTGGCTCTAGTTTAACACAAGACTATAGTGAGAGCTCCCTACCTATCCCTGGGTACTCTCTGTGTGAATGACAGCCCCATCTCCCTTTCTGGGATTCTGGAAATAATTGAAAATATGGCAAGGGAGGGGCACCTGGGTGGCTCAGTCAGTTAAGCATCAGACTCATCGTTCTTGAGATCGAGCCCTGTGTTGGGCTCTGTGCTGACAATGCAGAGCCTGCTTGGGATTCTCTCTCTCTCTCTCTCTCTCTCTCTGCCCCTCCCCTGCTTGTGTGCATTCTCTCTCCCTAAATAAGTAAATAAACTTTAAAAAAAAAAACACACCAAGGGGATAGGAATGCCTACACTGAAGGCCAAAGTTCTTCACTCCATATGAGAACTGGGTAAAATAGAATGAAGTGTCTATCTCCATTTTCTCTTGCTCCGGAAGTGAGAATAGCTTTGTCCTAACACCTCTGTCACGCATGCATGCACACACACATACACACCAATCATAAGCATATATAGAGCCCAGATCTTGATTTCTTAAAACAATTTTCCACTAAAAGGAACATAGCTCCTTGGAAAATTGGCCTATTTCAAGACTGGGGCAGGGAAAGTCAAAGATGAGCCTAGAATACTTTATGCCAGAAAGGAAAGAAGTGTTCAAGAAATGATGGGTACATATCAAATGGACACAGAATCCAGCATGAAGTGGCTGCCTGATACCAAATGAGGGATAATTTGAGCATCAAAATAAACAATATTATAACATTATAACCCATTAAATAAAATAGGAAATTACTGTATTTTAAACTCTGAGGGTGGGCCCAGCAATCTGTTTTAACTAGTCCTCCAACCTGATTGCCCACTGAAGTTTAGTAACCACTGTTCAAGAGTAATTTTCCCAAAGAAAGTGAATCAAGTTCACAGTAAACCAGCAAATGGCAAGAGATTAAATGGGCTTTTGTGTTATAGGACATTCCTTTGGTAATGTTTATGGGAAATCTCATGGCTTTAAAGACTGCCAGATTTTCATATAAGCCTGTTCAAATTCACAATATTTCTGTCATCTTTGAAATCACTATTCTTCATTTTATCTTACTCATTTATTTAACCACACTTTCAATGAGTTAATACCCTGAAGCATGAAGAAGGTTTTAAATCTTTCATTTCCCAACCATCTGGACTGTGACCCCAGTGGAGAGTTAAGTACACAGAAAACTGCTTACCTTACTTCCCATGATACTGATGACAAAGGGCAATCTCAACTTCCCCACCTGTTATTCCTAAGAGATAAGCCTCTGAATTTCTCCCCTGGAAAACTTCCCAATGGTATTTGCCACCCCTTCATTAGTGAAAACTCTGAGCCACTACTAACAGAGAAACCCTTGAATTCACGTGTTTACATATCCATATAACCGTGCCCACCTCTGTTTCTCTCTGGCGGTCAATGGAGAGCAGGGAGAAGGGTACTAAGAAAGCTTTCCTGGGCCAAGAGGAAGTTACTAGGACACTGACCTTTCTTTGCGCCTTCCCACTTTTCTTCTGCTCTATATGTCTTTGTTCTTCAGGTGTCTCCTATGCTCTCCAGAGCCAGGTGTTCTAGATCTTGAGGGTCTTGAGGGCTCATTACTCCATAGAGGAAAAACCAGCATCATTTTGTGAAAGTAATTCACCTAACACTAGCAGAAGTACTCCTGTACTCCAGAAGATGAAAGAAAATGAACCCTCAAATTCTTTTTTAAAGTTTACCTCTGCATCCTGCTCTAGACAGTCTCAATTCTTCTCTCCATCTGTTCTAACTTGTTCCTTTATCTTTCCTTTCCCACTTTCTCCTCTTTTATTTATCCTTTTATATCTCCCAAATATGAACTGTCA